>NC_051450.1:17991807-18248490 GCF_001649575.2 Kryptolebias marmoratus
AATTAGGGTTAGAGTGCGGGTTTTTGATGTTTGTCTCTTTCTTACTGTTTATTCATTGTCACATGCTGTTTTTATTTTGTTTTTTAATTATGTAAAGCACCTTGAAATGCCTTGCTGCTGAAATGTGCTATACAAATAAAATTTGATTGATTTGATTTTTGATTGATATTTGCTGGAGTCATCAAGTCCCGAAGGCTAAACCCCCAACAGGACAAAGTTACAAACTTAAACACATCATTATGTTTGGCTGGTGTTTGTCTCCACCAGCCTTTCCTCCACATATTGTCATCTTTCAGACTGGCTGAAGCTTTACTGCTCATTCATCTATGGACATTGGTTTGATGCACAGGGTTGCAACAGCTTTGTATTTCCTCCACAGACCACTTTTTGCTCACCAGTTGAGTCCAGCAAGTCAATTAAGACCATCTTCTTCCAATGATAGACCAAAGTATTTTTAGCAGATTGCCAAGAGCAAGGACCCAGAAAAGTCAGGAAGTCGATCATGGGTGTTCATCTCTGTTTTTTCCCAAAAAGGGGAAAAAAAACCCCACCAATAACCCACTGAATGGCGTGGCCTAGCTGGCATTTCATTTTCCATTTGGCAAGCTCGATTAATCACAGCACTCCTATATAATGCGACGCACATGGCCACCCACTGCTGCTGGCTCTCATTATTCCCCTACACAGGAAAATGTACAGCTAGGGGCAACTAAGGCAGAGCAAGGAGAACACTCTGCTCCTGCAAAAACTGTTTGAATGAGGGATAAAATTAATGATAAAATGAACTAGAGACTAAGAAAAAGGAAAGAATTCAGTGACACCCAGAAAGAATTCAGGTTGCAGAAAGCAGGTTATGGTCATGCTGTGAGAAAAACTGATAACAGACATGAGGCTGCTCCATGTCGCCCTCCAGGCTCTGCTTCTATCTGCATATTCATTGAGCTGACAATGAATGGCTTTTCTTGCCACAATTTACGAAAGAACTGGCGTTTAAATCATCGCTTCTAATAAAACTCTCATGTCCAACATGCATACAAATGATTCATCAACACAAATACATACTCTTACTTTCATTTTAAACAGCTTTGAAATGAAAGACCTAGCATTCCTTAAAGAAATGCATATATATATATATATATATATATATATATATATATAATATTTGGTGACACCTGTGTGGCTGCATACTGTATTTATAGGACAGAAATTGAGACATGCTGACTTCATCTTTTTTCATCCATGCACTTTGATTGTTTATTCATTCCATATAATGAAATATCTGATCTGCTGTAATGGGATAAAATTGTTTTAGGGAAATCCATCAGTTTCTCAAAAAGTAGGTTATTCTTCTATTCAGCACATTCATATAATGCTATTCGGTTATGGTCTTGGATTGACGGCTTTACAGTGACACAACCGTGATCAGAGTGATCATGTTTCATAAGATGGAGGAAATCTTTGGTGGTGAAAATCCATTCTCGGAAAAGAATTTGCAGATTCAGCATCCCTACATCATCAACCTGATAGCGCTTTCTGTGTGATCAATTGAAATATTGAATTGCTCTTTTGATAGGTAGCCGTCACATGCGTGTATTTTTGTTTTCCATGCACAGAGAAGACATTTCTTATCCAAGAGTTGAGTCCAGCTGGATTTTAGCTGGGGAAAACTACTTAAATCTGTATGCTGCTCCTAATCCCCCCCCCACACACACACACACACACACACTGGACCTCCACATAGCAGCTACTCTCAACCCTGATATCAGAAAAATCCTTTTCTTTTCCCACCACAGTTTGTTTTCTGGGTGATGTTGGTTCTGCTTTTGTGTGCTTTTTTTTCCGCAAACAGAAGTAAAATGATAATGTGAACTCAGTGAACAGCAGAGCTTTATCTTCTTGAGGACTACACACACAAAACAGCACTTCATTTTGTCAAAATCTTTGAGAATACTTATAACTATCCTCTCTCCATCTTGAATATGTAGACTTAATCCTTTTGAGGCTCTTCTGGTAAGATGTAGAATTCGAGTGAGATTGAAATCAATGTCCTCACTGCAGATAACTCTGTGCCACAAGGACATAATTTTCTTTCTCTTAAATTAGAAAAGAATCTATAAAGGTTGGCTTCCAATTTTGTTGCCTTCCAGGCTACATAGTTTTATCGAAAAAAGTTAGTATTTTCCCCTTTGTTAACCCTCAGCCTTTTTTAAAACAAAGAGGGGAATGAGTGAGTTTTTGCTGTCTTGGTGATAATGTCCAAGTTTTACTTTTTAAAGAAAAAAAAAACTTTACCTATTGACCTTGGTGTTTGACATAGATTGGAAGACTACTGTTACATCCACCTTCCAACAACTCCATGGCTATAATCCAGAGGTCTTCAGTAAAGATTCAGTGAGGTTCACCAAACAAATTTTTTCTCCAGCAAAAATCCAAAATATAAATGCTAATTTTCTTCACTTATCATATTGTCTTTGTGCCTGTACTTCTCTGTGGATTAGCAGTTTCCCTCTGCAGAGAGAAGCAGGCCACATGTCAGAATTATCGTAAATACTAGAAAAGCTGTGCCACTTAAAAGGAATTTCCATAAATGCAAACAAAGATGTGCCACCTGAAATAAATTACTATAAATGCAAGTGACACCACATAAAATAAATACCCATAAATGTGGGAAAGGCTGCACTGCTTAAAATGAATTACCATAAATAAGGAAAAATGTATGCAAGTAAAATAAATAATATTGTCTGAATGCATTTAATTATTTATATAGAATAACAAGAACATGACTTTTATTTAATAAAGCTAAAAATTCATGTCCATGTCTTCAGGTCACCATTTGTTTCTTATTGTGCATGCAACTAAAGCCTACTGAAACTGTATTAGAACTAAAAAATGATAATATAAAAAGATTCAGAACAGTAACATCTTTGTATGGTCTCATGTAAACTGCTTATAGAATTTACTTCTGTCAAAACATAAAGCTTAAGCTTCATAATATTCTTATTCTTGTCACACATAACTGAACTTAGCCAGCTGCACTAAATTCAAATGACCACAGAACAGGAGAAGGGTTAAAAGAACCCGAAACATCATTGTAGGATCAAAAATCTGACAGAGAAATAGAATCAGGCGGGTAGATGAGAGAAGAGATTAGGTTTAAAGTCTTTTTCAAAATAGATGGTGTGTTTCCTGCTTGTAGGAGTGATCAGGAGGATATTTGGAGTCATTGATTGTATCAGGCTTGGCTTCTGAAGTGCGAGCTTTGTGGAAACTTAAAGAGAGCTCAGTGGAAACGCCTTAAATGTGTTTGTGATGAGGAGACTTTTGGTGTGACTTAAAAATTAATTTGCTTGTTAGATCCTTATATCACAGCAGTGAGGCTCTATACCCACAGTGTGAAACATCTGTTTTGTTTTTTTTTCATCAGTTAAATTGAAGCGTATCTCATTGCAAGTGCTGAATAATAAATCATGTTTTAAAATGAAGAACAAAGAGGATGTCTATCAGTCACCACTGAAGAGGCAACATTGTTTTTGCCTGTGTCTGTGCATGTGTTTGTCTGTAAAATATCGTCAAAATATCTCATGAACCAGTGGCTGTATTTAATTAAAAATCTTAAACATAATCACTGGCTGTGCATGTACTGCTGTTTAAGTTTTAAAATCAGCTCAAGCAAAGATGGCTGCCACAGAAAAATGACCTTAGGAAACACAAAAATTGCTTTAACTCAGCCAGTTTTACAGATACTGAGCTAAAACATGGTGTGGTAGTAGCTGGACATAAACCACTGGACAGATTTTAATGAAACTTTTAAGAAAGGAAAGATAATCATCCCTAGCCAACACAGAAATAGCTCTAAATCAGTCAGTTTATCAGATATTGAGCTAAGATTTGACATGATAGTTGCTGAAAAACTTACTCTGAGCACTAACACATCTTGCAAAACCTCACAATATTGCACAAGTCTGTGCACAACATTATTTACATTTTTGACCAAAATGATCATAATCCCATCTGTGGCAAGAATGTCAATTTGCATTTATTCAAGGAATGATCGGTCTTTAGTTTAAAATCTGTCATTTGCACATTTGAATAATTACATTTGGACAATCTCAATTAGTGGGTTGTGAATACTTAATATACTTCTTAGGTTCAATGTTAAAAATCTACAACAGCACTAATGTTTATTTATATAAAGAGGAGAATAGAAGAGCTGATCACAAGTGGTCAGTCAAGGTAGATGCAAACTGATGCACTCCAGTCTGCCTACTCTGGACTTGATTACCCAAGATTAATAATACCATGAATGAAATAGGCTCCTGGTATCTGTGGGGGTAGGTAGAGTTTTCAGTGGACCTTCTTTAGGTTTGGCATTTTATGCTTCCTATCCATAAAGATGACAGAATTTTAATGAAAAACATTGTACATATAAGCAATAAAAGTTAAGTCAATGCAAACTATAGGGAACTGACAGTGTATTTAAAAGCAGTGTTTTTGTGTCACAGCTTGCATCTTGTCAATGCTCTTTAAAATCTCATTAGAATGTTCTCAGTGCAACTCTGGTAGGGATGGGTTTCTCATTTTATTAAATGCGTTGAGGATTTCATCAGCTAAAGGCAACAGTTTGCCTGGGGTTTAGATGTGTGAAGCCACAGAAATTATAGTATTTTTTTTCCCCTTGAACTAACAGATGGGATTGTTAGAGAGGCATTTGATACTGAGTTACAAAAAAAGGGTTCAAATGAGGGCAGGACATGTAAAACAACAAGCCCTTCGTGTTCACGAAAAGATTCTTTAAAGTACAGTGGTAGAAGTTCATTTTCACTGTCATTGCACTCCTTTTTCCTGTTTGTGCCATAATATTTGTCTGCAAATTAGGCAGCACACCAAGCAGTCAGAGCAGTGTTTCATTACAGTGAAGTGAGATCTTTATTTGATCCCACTCTTTCAGCACATTTCAATGTTAATTCCTCTTTTGATGTCTGGTTAAAACTCTCACAGTCTTCTGTCTATAGCCCCTATTCACAAATACACACTCTCTGTCAGACACAAAAAAATAATTTGTGAAAATTAATTATCTTTCCAACATTCATTTTTTGTGTCTTGATTGATGGCTGACTGCTTCCATTAACATCTGATCCTTAAATTGGTATAGATAGTGACAAGTCATGAATGGGTAATTGCTTGGGGGCCACAAAATATGCAGATATTAATCATACTTATTACTGAATGATTAATTTTTTGTGATATAGTAAATTTTTCAACTGCAGCTCTCCCTGTCCATTCATAAATCCCTCACTTTCACACAAATATGCCGTGTATCTGTCACTTGGAAACTGCATAAATAAATGAAAGATGAAAAGATTGCAGTTTTTTGGTTTTATTTTTCCAATATTTGTAAAGCTTTGACCCATCGACAGAAATTAAAATGGATGAAGCAACTCCATTAACTTCCTTTGTCTAAAATCGAGGCCAAAATGTTGTATTTTTGGAGCCAGAGTCTATACACTAGGATGTGGAGCTGTACCCTTGATATAAAAGTCCTGCCTACACCCCTTCCAGCCTAACCCCATCCTAACAGCCTGTCACAGTATCATCAGTTCAGCTCACATAAACAGAGCAACTCACTGCACTTTGAAAGCTTGGAGCTTTGCACTTTTTTTTTTGAATTTAGGTTCTTGGATGAATAGCTAATTGTCATCAACAAACAAAAAGAAGTCCAGTTGCTTTGTCACTAAGTTTACTTTTAGCAGCATCTTACACATTTTTCGCTTCTTCTGGTTTTATTTTAAACATCCTGCAGATTTAGAACGTTGTCATTCAGTAAAAACTTGAACGTGCACTGAAGATATGCTACTGTTAGTGCAAATGAACCACTTAGCTATAGTGAATTAAGAGACTGAAATTTTTAATTTTTGAAAGCATAAAGCTTTGGTCCATTTATTGACTGAGAAATGGATTTTTGAATCAGTTGGTTAAGCTAAAAAATATGCCAATTTTGGAAACCAGCAGAGAAAATGCTGCATCCCAAATCCTTTTCCTTTAATTCTAGGTCATCTCATTCAGTTTCCTCTACACTTCTACAAGGAGATTTATCTTCTCCATTGTCTGACCTACCCAGTTTCTGCCCTTAAACTTACTCTTCTTGGGCTCATAACCTAAAAATATTTGCAAAAAAAAAAAAAAGCAAGAGAGAATGAGAGATGATGACACACTAATGAGTTTTATCAAAGTCAGCCTGAATATTCTGACAGTCTAGGCCTAAAAATCAAAGCCTACTCTTCACTTCATTGCCAACTACTCCTTCAAGACACGGGACAGGAGAAAGCCTAAACTGACTCGAATGGATGGCAGAAGTGTGTATATGAGAACTGATACTCGAATGAGGGTCTAATTCCAGCCTGTCACAGTGACGGTGAGTAAACGTGACATTTTAAAGAGTGATCTTGCAGGTGTTGCAAGTGGTTCATTTGAGTCTGAAAAGTGTGTGAAAGAATCAGAAAGAAGCTATCCTAATTTGTAGAAAATGCCAGAGTGCTGCAAGGTCTCCTTCAACATACTTTATGACATGCTATCGATTCAAGGGAAGATGAAAGGAAATGCTGTGGGATTTGATTTCTCATTCAGTGGTGTTAATTCCCCTTGACACGCATTGAGAAACAGACGGTCCTTTTGATTGCAGTGAATCTGACCAACAGGGTTATTCTCTCTGGGAGATCAGAGTGTTTCTTCCCATTTTTTATTAGACTTCAAAGGTTACATGCGGGGATAAATTCAGTGCATATACAGTATGTATAATTCATTCTCTCAGTAGCTGTGGCCACACTTTAATCCATCATGAATCCATGTGTTTGGAAACTTCTGCAGAGTAATGCTTGCATACTTTTTTGAGACTAATGAATGAAAGTCGATTTTTTTTTATACAAAAAGAGCACCAACACGCTGCACAGTCAACCCATGTAAGTCTTAGAAATCCATTTTGTGATTTGCACATTGAGTTTACCACGGGTCACAGAACAGAAACAGATTTTTGCATCAAGCCGATCCTGCTTTTTCTGCATGATAACACATATTTTGCCTCTCTTAAATGGATATTACTCATTAGGATTGGGTAGTTAAAGGAAATGGATTTTGCTATTGCTCTGCCACTCAGGAAGATTACAACCTCAATTCTTGGGTCTATTAAAAGGGTTTATTATTGGGGCAATTGTTGGAACAGAGACAAAGGAAACATACTGACCATCTGCTGCTTGTGATCAAGTAGAGCTGGAACAATTCAGTCAATATATTCATCTAAAGTTTTATTACACTGGTATGCAAAATAGTATTATATGAAATACCATAAATATGTAACTATTTGCTAACACCCTTGGTACCAAAAGCTAGTGGTCTGAATTTGAGATTGCTCCTGGTAAGAGCAAACTTTTCAGCCTTCTAACCTCTAAAGCCACATGACAAAGAGATATTTGAAGTTATGCTGACTCAGACATCAACCCGATAAACAAGGCTGGCATCAGATGTTATGGGACGGGGACATGCTGATGAGCAGTGGGCTACTGGAGCAATGGATTCATGGAATAAAGCAGAGAATATCCTGCTGGAATATAAACAAGCCCAATAAACAGGGGTTTTATGGAAAGGATGTTGAGCTTACAAAGAGTTCCAACTCCAACTTTTGGCAAAGAAAAGTTCAGCTATTCCATTCTCCACAAATGGAAACTTTATTTCACAACGTGATGCTGATGAAGTACAAAATAGATGCTTGACAACAGGAGGAACAAAGAAATGGAAGCAGCCAAAAAGCTAAGTTGCAGGAATAAGGCACAGAAACATTTATTTTATGGACTGGCCATTGGTAATAAGTGCTAGAAGATTTAAAAGAAGACAGCTAAAATTTTGTAAAGCATCAGAAGCCAGACTGCTAAATTTGTGAAGACTAACCAAACAGAAATTGTGTTAGTTAAAAAAAAAAATCCAGTAAATCCTTTTAAATGTCATCTATTGAAGTGCTGAATTTAATATCACCACTGCCATACAAGGAGAATCATCCATCCATCGTTTTCTATACCTGTTTAATCATGTTCAGGGTTACAGGAGGGCTGGTGGCTTTACTTAACAGTCAGCAGATGAGAGGTGGAGATCACCAATCCATCACATAATCAACACGTAGAGACACACAGGACAAGCAACCATGCACACACACACACACACACACACACTCACAATTAAGGCCAGTTTAGAGTCCCAGTTAACCTGACATGCAGGTTTTTGAACTGTGGGAGTAGTTTCCTAGAAAACCATTCACTGCCATTTATAAACTATTTGGTGAGATAGACCTTCAAAAAACTATTTATTTTTCTTTTAAACAATCAAGTTTAATGGGACCGGCTATCATAAAAAATTAAGTATAAATCTGACATTTCATTTTTTAGGGTGTAGGCTTTTTTTTGTTCCACTGCAGAACTATAACAGAAATAGATTGTACATTTTTTATTTATCTAACATTTGTTATTTACCACATTAACCAAAGAAAAAACTAACATTGCAGTCCCTAGAGCCAGACTACCAGCAGTCCTTTAAGCTATAACTAAACTTGTTTATTTGCAAGCTCGAATCTTGTTCACATAAGATATACTTCTATCAAAATGCAGCTACATAGTGTACTGAAAATGCACGGTAAGCACAACTGCTGTGGCTAATACAGGAGCATCGCTCAAAAAACATGCACACGTGTGCACCCACATCTTAACTGTATAGTTATTGATTGCTCCTCTCTGTTTTGCTGAGACAGATCTCCCAAGATGGTGCTAGACCACTTGGCTATTGGTTGGTTTCTTCCCAGAAAACTATTCTTCAGCAGGAGCTACATGCAGACACACACCTGTCTGTCTATACACACACACACTTACCTTGAGTCATCACATCTCCACTAATCACCTGCCTCACTTTCCCATCTCTCTGCTTGTGTCAGGTGCTGTTGTAGCTAATCCCCATCACTTGCTTTTCCAATTCCTTGATACCCTTTCAGAGTCTTTCAGTTCCCTCCTCCTCTCGAGGTCTTGTCATTTTGTAATCATTCTGTTGTTTCTTTCACCTCTTTGAGCGTCAAGACTCCTTTGTGTTTCTTTCAATTTCTCGACAGGCAGGACGGAGTTTTCTCTCCCTGTGCTTGTCTTTATGTGTCAACCAGTTATTTGTGTCAATTTGTTGACGACAGGTTCCAGCCTGTTTACCTTTCTTTGTCCCATGCTGGGCAACTAGCTGACTTCCACATATGAGAACATTTACCAAGATCCTGCATTGTTTTTTGTTTTTTTGGGTGAAAATTCAGACCGATGCTTCATTGCCCAAATTATTTTTTGTCCAGAACACTGGTGATTTGTACTTTTTTTAACAAATCCACAAATCCAGCTAAAACATGTTTTGCTATTAACTTTCATATTTTACCAGAAACAGGAAAAAAAGAAAATTTTGTCCATGACAAATTGTAAATATAGGCTATGTAAAAACAACAAAATTGACAAACCTGTTTGATCAGCTGGCTAAGGGTTTCAGCTCAAACCTGAATAAACGATTATGTCTTTCCACATTTGAGAGAATTTTTATATATTTAATATTATTTTTCATGAAAAACGTGAAATTAGTTGGCAAGGGAAAACATGTGGCAAACCTCTAAAATATAAACTACAAATAAAACAAATACTCTTTCTTTTTTAGGATTTATAACATTTGACAGTTTTTCTTTTTAAAGACAGGCAAAATATTGAGCTTTTAAAGACCTAAATGCTTTATATCATGCTTTTGTTTCTACGATCTCTGTAGATTTGATGTATTGTTGGATCCCAGCTTGCACCAGGTCGTTTTACACATTTTCTACTTTATATCTCAGAGGTTCTTTTGAAAAATATATCACCAGGAAGCAAACCGGTGATTGCTCAGCATGTTCTTGACAAGAGCCTTCAGTGTAGCCTTCACGAAGTTCAGCAAAGCAGTACTGAGCACTTCTGCCTCTTTGTCATTTCTGTGTTATATTCAGCTGACGAACACCCACAATTCGTGACAAATATAGGCAGTCAGATGAATAGAAAAATAAAGATAAACTGCTTTTAAACTTCATTAAGTTTTCAGAAAACAGGCAAAGAAGTATGTTTGGTTTTATGCTACAGTAGAGTTATGAAAAGATTTAATTTAATTGTGTGATCTCATCTTTCACAAAGATGTTTATACCATAAAACCTATATAGCTCTGCTTTAAACTCATTGTAGTAATGAACTCTTTTCATTTTAAAAACTTTTTACCTGCCAAAATCTTTCATATAAACTATTTTGTTTAATTTATTTATAAACAGGTAAGATATTAAATGTTTATAACGTTTCCACAGAACCCTGCTTCAAACGATTTGAACTTTGAACCTTTTTTATCTTCCTCTTTTGCCCTTGGAAGACCATCTTGTTTTCTCAGAAGTGAACTGTGACCTGTTGAGTAATTTGGTTGTGGGAACTGCAGTTGGAGCAGCTTAACCAGCAATAATCCCTTCAGCTGGCACTATTTGCTGTGTCAATCACAAGAAGCCTTCATTTCTCTTACTCATTGGGATTTCTCACAAATGAAACTATTTTTAACTTGTGAAATAATGCATGCAAGAAAAGGATAATGAATGATTATAGCAGGTGTCAAAAGTATTCTGGTTCAATACCTTGGGGCTGAGGGAAAATTGGACGGCTCTTGCTGTGTTCATTTATTCATGCTCAAATCTGGGAGACATGTAGCCAAAGCTATGTTGTGGTGCCGCCTCCATGCTGCTGGTTAGTCCCTTACAATTTGAGCTGAGAGCTAGTGCTTGGCTAGCTTCCTGCTGCCTTCTTATTGTGCTGGTGGCAGGAAAGAGAGTGTCACTGCCAACTAGGTCTTAGCTTTCCTTAAAGCTTCATTTTTCAATTTTTGGGGGACTAAAAAGTATCATTGCTGTTGTTAAAGAAGGCTAAAGGAAATTCAAACTCTTTCAAAATTGGTTGGTAAATAAAGAGTATCATTATCCTTTTAACTGTATGTTCTTTAAGTTTTTCTAAGTCCTAACAAGCAGTGCATTACAAAACAGTGTAATCTGGTATATCAGAAACATCTAGTTATGGCAGTGGATTCATTTGGAATTCTTGATATGGTTACAAGAAAACAAGAAAACAATTAATTAATGAACAAGCTGTTTGTTTTGGGGTTGTTTTGTGCTAAATGTTTTAATGACCTGTTTATCAAAAATCCTCGTAATAAAAATGTCTGCTTTGTTGGGATTTTGTTAATCAAAATCCATTACAGGATGCAGTGTGATGAGATTCTCTTTATTTTGTTTGTTACCTCCATCAAGGAGGTTATGTTTGTTGGTTTGTTTGTTTGTCTATTCCCAAGATTACTTGAAAACTAATGAACAGATTTTGATGGTTGTCACAAGAAACAATTGATTAAATTTTGATGGTGATCCAGATCATGATCCAGATTGGACTATTTCGTAACGATGCAACACCCCTGGTGGAGGTTTGCGCTCTCAGAGTGTTTCTAGTTCTGATTGTTTTGAGCTGATTGGACCCTCTGTGGTCCCTGTGTGCTGTAATGTGCTGTGTCAATCACAGGACATCTGTCCACACAGCATTATGTTGTATTATATTCACCTAATTATGTACAGCACAAATGGCACATATACAGTGGCGCTATCAGCGCACTGTGGAGTTTTATGGTTTAAAATCTTCCATTTTTGCTCTGACACAAAGTTAGATAACTAATAAGATTTGACAAAGATGGAATTTAAATGGCTCTGTGCCATGGTAATGTCAAAAACCCTAATATATAGTACTGATGTCCGAATGTGTTATAAATATTACAGAAACATTAGCAGACTTGCTGTCACATCTGAAAGCCCACTCTGTGATGTTGCTATGTGTATATCTGCATACAGAGTAGGTGACGGGCATCCAATGGCAATAACATTTTAGGATTTGCAATAAACGGCAAGGTGTGAACACTCTCAATCAAAACTGACCACTTGCATTTTAAATCACCTGAGATAGATATTTAATGACACACTGAAACAGCTTCTTTGAACTGCCTCAGTTTGGCAAAATACACATTAGGTCTGACCATACTGACAAACTAACAGTTAGTTTGAGCCATTTTTACACTGCTGCCATTTTAAAAAAAAATCTAATCTCAAAAACCCCACAGTGGTTAATGCATGCGCTATTTTATAAACCTTTATCTCGCTGTCAATTTCACATTATGGGGCTATTTACGTAGATTTTTATGGTTATACGCAAGTGCAAAAGGCAACAGCAGCAACAAGCTGTAGCACTTCTTTTGCAGCCTGGGGATCTTTTGGTACAATATAACCCTGTACTGTATTTCCAAACCTACAGGGGTGTATTTGAATGAACAACTATGAAATTTTGGAGGCTGAAGTTGTTGTAAGGCTGAAGTTGGGGCAGACATGCGCTTTGGTGTTGGTCTAAAGAGACCAGCTAAAAGAAACATCTTCAATATTACACAGATAGAGTACATCCTGTCACAACATCTGCATCTTTAAATGCACTGATGGAGTAAATAGTTGCACAGTTTTCAGTCTTAACAAATCAACCTCCCCACTTTCTCTACAGTGAAACAAGCAATGTACTCAGGGGTCCCTGTCTGTTTACAGACAAACTCAGGCAGAAAACTTCAATCTGTTGTTGTTCCCTCCTCTAGTTGTAAAAGGTCATTTATAAATGTACAAAAATGTTCATTTGCAAATAGTTATTGTTCTCTCATCTTTACAGCCAAGGTGTGTTTTTAACAAATGCACTGTTGCAGTACACACTTACCCAAACATGCAAATCTAATCCACTACTGTTTGCAAATGTTCTCTCCTAAGCTCGTAGTTCTTATTCCTAAATAAAAATTAATAAAACATTGAAATAAAAAAAAAGTTTCATCCTGTAATAAAAATTTTATGAAGTGAAAAGTTCACATGTATCTACTGCCTGATGGAATTTATTGGTGTGTGGATCATGTAAAACAGTCTACTGTGCAGATACTAGTTTGCCACAGCAGAAACACTGGATATCTCACTGAGTTGAAAATATACAGACTTGAAGGCAGCGTAGAAAAGTCCAAGTGGTTTAGAGGTCATTAGAAAACCTTGTTTTCAGCATAATCTGCTCTGCAGCTTTGATTCAGCTTTACTGGTCATCGTCTTGCTCATATATCAGGCAGAATTAAGCATGTGACTTGAATCAGAAGGTTTGGCTGCAAATACAAATAAAGCTAGCTGACAACCAGAACTCGACAGAGTTCAGGTGCAGGTTATTCACACAAACGCACACAAAGCTCTTAGGAGAAAATAAAATCTACTTCCTTTGCTTTATTAACTGTACTGTTGTTATAACAAAGCCAATAAACAACCAGAGTGAGGAAAAGAAGGACAAAAGGGAGGTTTTAAGCATACATCTGACTGAAAGCAACCATTTTCTGCATATATTGCCGCTCTGTGCTCCTTCTTGTGCATCTGAATTGAATTATCCTCCATCAAAGTAAGCATGCTGTTTGTGTCCTTGTTCACCAACAATGAACCTGCAATTTAAAAAGTCATGAAGGAACAGCTCTGAGTGCAGCTGTAAACTCACTCAAGTCAAACTGAAACCTGACTGTTCGGCGCACATTCAGAGGTGGCAATGAAAGTCCACTTATTCAGCTGATATGCTTAAGTGGCTGGGATTTAACTTAGAGTTTTTCTTATTCATTCTGTGGAGAGAAAACATGCTGTGCAAAGTAGAGTACAAGTGCACAGTATCTATCATCCACAGAAACCCTCCTGCTCTACTGTTTGTGTTAATTTGTTTAGTGACAGGACGCAAAAGAGCTGAGTGTACTGCCAAAGCTTTGGGTTAGGACTGTTAATCCTGGGCTGCCCTTTTTTCTTAGTTACAAATGTTTAAAGCTACGCTAGGCATATTTCTAGTCCTCAAGACACAGAGAAACATCATGTGGAGTATAAAAGAGAGAGATAATGTGTTTTGAACGTGGTACACTCTTCATGAATTGATTACAAGCAGCAAAATTATGTATTTTTTTCAAAGAGTAAAGTGATTTTCAGCCTTTTAAACTAATTCAAAATGAAAACTGCAAAATTAAAAACTACAATTGTGGTTGTTGTTAGTTTGCTGAGGTATAACTCTCAGTAACATGACAGAACTTTCATTTCAAGTCGTATGTAAATATTTCACATATTACATAACAAAGCCTACTGAAATTTTAAAATAAATTACATTCAATTCACCCATTTTATACAGCAACATTACACAGCAAATTACACCTCATGAGAGTTTACAGATAAAATAAGTTTAGTTTTAGTCTACAGAAATGCATTTTGGGCTGCATGATAGTGCAGTTGATTAGCACTCTGGCCTTGCAGCAAGAACATCTTGAGCTCAACTCAGGCCCTTTCTGTATAGAGTTTGCATGTTGCCCCTCTGCATGCACTGGTTTTCTTCAGGTACTTATTGAGAGTCCAGTTCAATTAGAATAATTTTAACCCATTTCAAAACAAATATTTATAACATGATTATTTCACAACAATTCAAATCGGAAAAGAATATCTTGCTAAGGCAACAATCAAATGGCATTAACTCTTCAATTTGATATAATCCTAAACTAATGTTAAAGGCTTTGATTAAGCAAGATATAATATATTTATTTAGACTAAAAATACCATCATGTGAATTTTGCTGCATATTGCTAAACTCTCTAACTCCATAGCATCTAAAACATGAGAGAAACAGGAACTTTCTCCCCCTCAAGTTTTGTGTCTTGACACAGATGTCAGGCTTATAACAAAGCAACACTCAGCATCCCTAATGCAAAGCGTTGCGAGGTATGTGTGTGACATGTTGAAATGATGCACACCCTTGGGTCTGAATCTGATGTCTTTTTTTTTTCCTGGGCTGTCATTATTCTCATGAGTGTGCAGTTTCTGACCTTAGACTTTTACAATGACAGCAAAGAGCGCAAAAACAACAGACCCAGAAATCTACACTGTTTGTGTCAAATATATTAACTCCGGGACATAAAGCCTCGATGTTAAACAGTGACCGAAACAACGTCTGCTGACTTTGATGGGTAAAGATGTCAAACATTTAATATATGATGGTGTAAAATGGGGTACTTTTGACATTTTTACCTCAAAATGTGATGAGCAAAGGCAGGAAACTGAAGGAGAAGAGGGAGAGGAGAGCTGTTCCTAACCCCTCTTTGTTCTGCGCCATGGGACAATGAGCACAAGCAGAGAGAGATAAAAGCCGGCATGTTGACAGCTTCACAAACACATACAGTATCCATAGGTACATACAAACAGAGAAAACTTGATTTTGATTTGAAGGATGCAGCTCTGTAGAAGTCATGCACTATCCCACTTCTGTCACAGACAGGACTAGTGATTTTTCTAATAATCCATTAGTCCTAAGTGAACTAATATACCTAAGAATTACAGCATCTTCATGAAGAGTAATGGTTAAAATAGTTTCAGCAGGATAAAACTAGAATTGCAATGTGGAAGCTGATAGAAGGACATACAACTCACATTGCAAATCTAAGGTGATGTGTTTAACCAAACCTTTACTGCAATACTAAAGTGCAAGGGAAACAGCCAATGTGTTCTGAGGCTGATAGAGGTTGTAAAAAAATCCAAAAAGTGCTTATGCAGCAAAGTGAAGCTCAAAGAACCGTTACACTACTGTCCTATGTAGGGCCTTCATTGAAAAAGCAGTTGTAAAAAATCTGCAATCTTAGTATATTTTAAAGAACAGAAGTCATTGTGTCAATGTCCGCTGAAACAGTTTCTCTTTTTATCTATCCAAGATTCAGATATTTCAGTGGGTGCCTTGGGGCTGAAAGCAATGGTTTACAATAGAGAATGGAGACACGTATTGAAGAGTGAGTGCGGAAAAAAATCAAAACAAGATACAAAAAGGGGTCCCCTGACTGTCCTGGCTTGCCATCACTACATTCGGCACTAGAAACAAACATGTTAAATAGCATCACTCTACTTTGCTGACTAGATTCAGCCTGACAAAGAATAGTACAACAAAACGACAAATCCACTGAAAAGTTGGCAACCTTTAAGTCTAAATTTTATTAAAGGTGTTGTACAGAAACCTCATTTAACAGGTTTTTGTCATTTTTATCTTACAATCACTGACTGTATTGCAATTATTACAATACCAGATTAAACAAATACCACAGTTGGTACCATGTCAGTATGATGTGGCACCTCCTCGGGCCTGGCTTAAAGCACTAAATTGATGCAGAATGGAGTCTTACAATCCTTGTTATATGTGGCAGGTCGACCCACAGCTGTTGTATCTGCTCCTCAACATTCAGCAGATCAGCACTGGTTCAGAGCTGATGTCTGAGTTGATTCCACATATCTTTGACTGGATAAAGATAATGGGATCACAGATAAACCTCAGTATGATGAAGACTACATGTCATGTGTGGGGAGGTGGTGTCTTGTTGAAAGACTGTACCAGAGTTCTTTCTCAATAACTCAAATACAGGATGACACTGATGTTGCATCTTGACATCAAGATCCCCAGAATCACTACCAGAGGTGACCTTCCCTTTGGCTCCCTACACCATGATGCCAAAGGTAACACTGGTGTATGTCTCCACAACAAGGGAAGGATTGGTTCTCTCCCCTTGGTGCCACCATGATAATCTGTGAAAACGCAGAACAAAGATTTATCACTTACCACGATCTTCATCTGTCCAAGCCTTTTGGTCATGGCACCAGTCCAAATACTGTCTCTGCTCTGGTGTTAAGGACATACACACGGGACAGTTGTTGAGACAAGGTACTGGATGGATGTTGTAAAGAGTCCAGTTCACTCATTCTGTTTACAATCTGCATCTTCATCAGATCAATTCCGGTAAAAAGTAGTTTATTGAGTGGAGGTTTTTGCTATTCATTCATCTTCCTTCAGATTTAAAAAAAGCTCACATCCTTCCCTTAAGACCAGTGACATCATCAATACTAAAATTTCATGGTTAGCTAAAAGTTGTAATATTTTACTTTAAGGGAAATGTCAGCACATCCCCAAAGTCATTAAGACTTATTACATGAGTACCATGAATAGCATATTTCATTGTGGAATAAAGGGAAATTTAAATTATAGGGTCAGAAACAATGGAGATTTTTTATATATAAACCTTGAATATCTACCTGTATTCTTACAATTCAAACCGCACTGTAGCTCATACATATTTATTATACAGTCTGAACATTCTGCATAATGCTCAGAGCCTGCCAACTAGCTGTGTAAAGCAGAAAAAACTTAGTGAAAAATGTTTTATTATTATATGTGTGCATATCAGATTGTTAGAATGTTATCACTGAAAAGAGATAGATGTGACTGTAAATCAGTGGTACAAACTCTGCCAGCTCTCCGGTAATAGAGTGTTTTTAGTGGCTTTCGTGAACTCACGTCAGATTAATCATAAAAAAAAAACAATGGCAGCATGCAGTAAAACAAAATGGACCATCTGGACAGTCATGCAAATCCTCACTACACACACGCATTCATGTCAGCATATGAATCACATTTATGTATGACACAAGGTCCAGCAGGAACTCTGTGACCACGGCACCATGGCAATCTCACATCTTACTCTCCACTAAGTGTAATCCATCAGCATTGACAGTGATCTGTGATGTGTTCGAACAAGGGTGTACTAATGTCCAGTGCATGACACTTTCCTCGTTGTGTGCTGATGGTGAGAGTGGTGTGAGAGAAGAAAACATGGTCAGAGCAGCATGTGGGTGGCTAATAGCTAATAGTCAATCAGTAGCTCTTTGTGCCTGCAGATATTTGTTGCTGTGCAAACAAGGTCTGAATTCAGTGATCCGAATGGGTGCATATTTACATTTCTAAACCTGTTTAATATCTGTTAGATTAGGTGAATGGGTTCATAATGTTTTGTTTTAGTGAGCAAATGTCAAAGGTTTTTTACAACAAAGGTGTTGATTTAAAAGACCAGTTTTTAGTGAGCAATAAATACAATTTAAACACTGAGGGAATCAAAGCTTTTATTTAGTTTCTCTTCAGCTATTTAATTGCATTTGTTCCGAGCTATTCAGACCTTAGAATTTAATTATGTATACAACACACAAACAAATGAAAATACAGTACGTAAAACACAACTCAAGTCCAAAATCGTGCAAAGAGCTTCAATTTGAATGTTAACATATTGGATTCAGGATGAAGATCATTTTTACCCACTTTTCCATTGCAGGTATTTCAGTTTAAACATCAATATAATCATCAACAACAACAAAACAGTCACTTTGTTCAGTTAACAGAAGACAGTATACCATCTTAGCCATCTTAAATGGTGCGGATTCGAAAGTTAATAGGTGCCAAGTTCTGTGGTGCTCGACCCGCCAGAACATAATGAAAGTGGCCTCCAGTCAGGAAAATAATAATAATCAGGTCTCCTATGGCTGCAGCCTCAGGCACCCTGTCTCTGGACGGCCTGTACTGAAATGTAATTTTGTACCACAAACATGCAAATGTGAACTGGAATGACAATAAAAAAGATCCTTGAATCCTTGAAAACAATAGGTCTCTTGCTGCTTGCAGCACCCAGGCTTTAATACACTGTAGATGTACATGCAATAATTATATTCTGCAAGTTTCAATAAAATTTGTCCAATGGTTTATGAGCTATTTTGGCAACAGACAGACACGGGCAAAAACGTTGTTGCTCCGCCTTCACCATTTGGTGGCAAGTGATAATTATAACCATAACACTGTAAGGCACTGTGACAAATCAGGTTTTTTTTCAGCTTATGAATAGCACGGTTTGATATTATTGTAACCATTTAAAATGATTAAAATAAGGTAATGGGAGGTTTATAGTAGCCCAATGATTTTCTTTTATGTTAAGACCTATATTAGTTCACACTTCAGGCCTTCAGCTCTTTCATTGTTCCTAAATTGCAGGCAAAATGAAGTCCAACTCTGCAGTCACCCTCCATTACCTTGTATTCTGCTCTGCTGGGAGACCTTTGAAACAGTTGGAACAGTTAAACCGGGGTTTCAGTGTGCAGGAATTTGATTTTTATTAGTGTGTAGCTACAATTCCACCCTCTAGAAGCATACCCGCCTTCTCTTACTGTTGATTGCATTTTACCCATTTAGACATAGTGGTCGTGGCTTGGAAATATTACTACGCAGCAAGAAAAGTTCTCAGACTGGATATTTGCCATCATTAAGTTTAATCATGTCTTAGCGATTACTTATCAGGCAATTTCATGCTTTTAATATGAGAATTTTGGGAGTAGTGGGACAGCTTGTAAGTAATGCAAAGTATTTTTTTTCCTTCAAATAACATCCAGTGAAATGAGTTTTTAGTGAATGTGGAACAGAATTTATCCATTTGCTGCCAGCCAGGAGTTTCTAGAAAAGTATTTTGCAAATTGGTGTAAATACTTTGTTTTTTTATTACTTTAAAGGGATAATTCAGATGAAATAGATATTAAATGTTCGCACCTCTTTCAAAGAACAACACTTCAAATGACCTAAACTAATTATGCTTTAATGCACAGTCAGTGTTTGTTAAACTAATGGTATTACATTTTTTTGAAAATAGACTGAATAGAGAGAGTGAAGGATGGTTAGGACAAGATACGGCACATGGTTTAGTCCTGGAACATTGTGTATAGATTATTATTTTTCTTATAGGCTTATGATTTTGCAGAGAAAAAAAAATTAATCCATGATATTCCCTACCTTTAATACATTTGAAATAATAACATAACAAAACCACACAAAGAGAAGAAAGTAATCCACTTCTTTTTGGTCAAATGATAAAAAAGGAATTACCAAAGGGGTTTAAAATGGTCTTCTGTGTCCTACTACATCTGCTGTTTTCAGTATCAACTGAAGAACTCTGAATGATTTATCTCTCAGGGACAGGCTGATGCAGATCCCCCACAGTTTAGTGTATTTGCATTGTGAATCAGCCTTTTTAAAGCTGCGTGTCTCCCAGAGGACAGCAGTGAAAATAAAAGACAGCAGCTTCTGTGCTTGTGCTTGTCAGGCTCCAGCAGCTTTTCTTCGTCTTTGCTTATGAAGCTAACTTGTCCTGACTACCTGCAGTGTTTTTTGTTGTAAAAAGGGTCATTAGGTCATAAACAGAGGCAGCCTGTCCCTGCCAACAACAGAAGGCAGTCTCAGCTTATTGTAAAAATGTGTAAATTAACCTCCTATCGGCAAAAACCACAACATCTGTGCATTCATTAGTAGTGCATGTAAATGGCATTGTGCATTTATGAAAGCCATCCTGATGTTTATGATGCACTTCATTGTTTTCATTTGCATGTACTGCTGAGGGTGTCAGTCTTTATTAGAGCCAGATAAATATTTTAAATGTTCATTCCTGAGTTAATTTTGAAATAAATACTGTATGTCTGTGTTTATGTACATGTCACTCTATTAAACAGCATGGGAATACTTATACAAGTTCCTGTAAATCATAAAAACATAAAAACATCAAACAAACACTTTTACTAGTAACACTTTTTTGTTCACTAATAGCACTTTTGCCTATTTAGTTGGAGCAGAAATCATACTAGTCAGTTTATGACTGTCAAATGTGCATATTAGTCAAGTAGCGTGACCTAAAAAATTTCATTATTGAGCATAATTTGTGTTTACTAGTTAAAATTTAGGGACTTTTGATCCTTATTAGTTAACTTGTACAACATAGTAGTTGACTATTTTGGTCCAGTGATACACGTGTATGTTATATAGCCAACTAGTTGGGACATTTGGACTACTGGTGCAGAGAAATAGCTCACTAGTATGACTTTTGCCCTGAATAGTTGAGGAAAAGTGCTACTAGTTGGCAAAAAAATGTTACTAGTAAAAATGATTAACTAGTTGAGCTAGTGAACTGAAATGTTGAACTAGTGTCTCTG
This sequence comes from Kryptolebias marmoratus, assembly GCF_001649575.2. Classification (NCBI taxonomy): domain Eukaryota; kingdom Metazoa; phylum Chordata; class Actinopteri; order Cyprinodontiformes; family Rivulidae; genus Kryptolebias; species Kryptolebias marmoratus. The sequence continues at coordinate 18,012,803 of NC_051450.1, forward strand.
AAAAGAATTCATGATGTTTTGTGTAATGCTTTTTCCAAGGTTTGACCAAAACAACTGCAGTTTTGTCATTTCTCAACATAAGATGATCTTAGTCTAAAACTGGCCTGAAAGGTGTTGGGCAATATGCATTCCTTGAAGAAATGCTAGGTCTTTAATTCTTTGTTTTCTATGCTTCTTCCATAATTTCCTTATTGTTAGTAAGTTATTTGTCTTCACTGTAAAAGTTCAAAGCCATTCGTTGTGTTGCACTTTTCTTGTATGTTAAAAATAATAATTTTAACTTAGGAAAATATTTTTTTCTAATCTTAACGCATGCTGAAATAAGCCACTCTGTTCTACCACAGCAAGCAGGTTATTCACCGTTTCTCTCTTTAATCCACTTGTGTTTGCTACAATAGTAAGTGTGTTTACCTGCAGTTCATTACCCCACTGGGTGGAATTGTAGCCTGTTGTTGGCGTAGAAAAGTTTGTGAGTCATTGATTCCCTCCTGGGCTTTTTAAAACAACTGCAGAGCAGCAGCGATTGAAAAAGAAACAGAGATCTGCCGTCTCTCATAATACCGTGACGGGGAAATGAAACCATGTCTCAGAAAGAAAAGCAATCAGAATCTTCAATTACCTTTCTTATTGGAGCATTGTTTGCAGATCAGCAGATCTATCTTGGCTCTGTCCCTGCATCTATCTGCCTTTCAGTCACTCCGTTGCAGTAATGAGTGGCAGAGTGGTGATGTTGTGTTGATTTATTGCATGGTTGGCCAAATGGAACCTAGATGGAAAGTGTCTGTCATTGTGGTGTCCCTTAGATAGAAACACCTGTGATGCCCAGGGACAACTAACTGTTCTAGCAGTAATGGGTCCCCACCTGAGCTAACGCCACACCCTGCCCCCCCCCAAACGCACAAACACACACAGTTCAGACTTAACTTCTCCAACAATGAAATCAAAACGTGCATATAACCCTGCAAACTGTCCAACATAACCCAGTACTGTGACTTTTTTAAATTAATTTTTTATACTGCACCAATTTTGCATCAGCTATAAATTTGCAGTCTTCATAAAATGGGTTTCTTTTTTTCTCCTTCCTTTCAAACACCTGTCACTCAGCTGGTTGTCTGTTTCTCTATCAGCGTCTATTAGCATAAAGTCAAGGTCTAGAATTCCTTGAAGGAATGCATATTACATGAGTTTTAGACTAAGATCATCTTATGTTGTAAAATGACAGAGTTGCAGCCATTTTGGTCAAACCATGAAATAGCATCATGCACAATCTCACGCAACATCTCGTGATTGAGCATGAAATGTTAGTAGTTAGAGTATTAGTTGTGATTTACTGTCAGCTACTATTTCTTTAAATTTTAGCTCAATGTCAGCAATACTGACTGTGCCATAGACATCTTTGTGATTTTTAAGGTCAGCTTGCAAAGACAGACATCTCGACTGGGTTGACTCCAAAAGTTAATCAGGTGTAGAATATGTGCTGTATTGTCAAAATTAAATGAAGTTAAAAATGTCAAAGCATAGGCGCCGGTGTGTTCTTTCTGCTGAGATACCCTTGAGAAAGACATTGTATTCTATTGCTGTTTCCCTTATGGAGATCAATGATGTATCATGTGAATCGTTAGTTCACACACAAGGACGGAGATCGCACCATTTCTGTAATCTATAGGCCTCTGAAAACGTCGTAGCAGTTCGTCCTCCAAGCGCTGACAGAGGATCTCTCTCTTTCAGCTGATATTTCTGGATATTGAACTCCTCCACCAGAACACCCTGGGGTTAAGTGCTTTTAATCAAGGGCACCTGGACCATAGATAACCGCGACAGCATTGGAAATTACTCAGGAGAATTTTCTCAGTGACAAGCTCATCCTGCCGTGCTACACGCCATATATTAGGAGGTCAAGGGTAAGATGTCTGTGTGAATGTAACACAGTTGCATGTCAGATCACTTTGTTCACCATAAACAAGAGGCTTTTTTGCTTTTTCTGCATGTACCTTCATGCAGTTACTGACAGGATTGCTGGTGTGTAGCTAGTGATGTCATCAGTGCTATTAATTTTTGGGGGCACAGACCCAGAACCATGTCACCCAGGGTGTGGTGAGTCCTATCAGTCCTACTGCAGATCTTGTGCCCCTTCTCATGAACCACAGAATGGATTTAATTGAAACTTTCAGTAAGTAATCATAGACTATCAGTACAAAACTGATTGACTCTTGGAGTCAATTCATTTCAAAGGTCATAGCTAATGGAAATTAGCCATATATCAGTCATCAGTCAAATAAATTGAGTTAAAATATAATGTGGTAGTTCTTGAGAGCTATCACAGCACAAAATCTGACATCTTTGCAAGAGATCATGTAAAATGTTAATTTCAAAGTTTGACCAAAATGGCTGCAGCTCCGTCATTTTACAACATGAGACGATTTTTTTTAAACTCTGGTATAAAAGGTGGCAGGTGATATGCATTCATAGAATGCTAAGCCTTTAATTTTTTCTTCAGTTGCATGGTCGACGAAACTATGCCTGTTGTGCATCAGATAAACAAATCATTTTCAAAGCCCCGTCTCACCAGAACAGGTTTTCACATCCCTTTGTTTGCTCGAGCGTACTGCTCAGTCTGCGCTGGTTGAGCTGCTGGAAAATGACAGAAGCCATCACCTCTGGCAAAGCTGCTCTTTATTCTTAATTTGTCCCCGTCTCTCTGCAGCTCCTCCACTGTCTCTTGGTGGGACTGTCTCTATCCACAGCAGAGACGGCTGTGATGAATAGAAGCCATTCATTAGGTTGATCAACCACTTAACCAGACATTATTAATCTGATGCTTATTTAAATGTCACCGCTGAACAGCTGAGAGGAAATGAGGCCTCTGGGAAGTTGAGTTTTCAGGCTGCTTTGTGTCTGTGTGTGGCCATGTTTACTTCCTGGAATACTACTGATAATCATAAGCTTATTTATTAGTCTTACATACATTCAGGGCAGAATTTAATAGAGAAGGAATATGTTGCGATGAAGCCTACTTTTCATCTCTGTATTAGACTTATTGTTTCTCATTAATAAAACATTTTGTAGCCTCTGTATTATAAAGAGCAAAGCAATACTTATGGGACTGGAGACTTATTAGATTTACATCTCCCCACAGCTCTGCAGCGCTCTGTTTGTGAGTGCCTGAAGGATATATGAGGAACATTTTCTAATACACAGCCAAGCAGCGCTAATCAGCATGTAATCATCAATTGTTTCTGAGATATTTACTGCAGCAAATCCCCAGTGATTGTTTTGTGTTAGAAATTTGCATTTCCATACCACTCAATGTTTAAAATATTTTTTGGGGAAAAGATGCAACAATCATTCTTACTGGAAGCTTGCCAGCTGTTAAGTTTTTTTGGTTGGGGGGGGGCTTTTGCACATAAAGTTTAGACTGCAGATATTTGTACAGATGCTTTTTAAGCTCTGTGCTTTAACATATTCATTTTTTAAATAACACAAAGCTTGTCACATTCACTGTATCCTCAGAAATAAAATAAAGTAAAGTTTATCCTTTTCTGATTTAAACAAAATATGTTTTTTTTTAACTGACAAAATTCAATTCACCAATAAAATAAGGCCGCAGCTACATATGTTTTCAAAGAAACCTCCATTCAGACAAAAATGCAGAAAGTAAAAATCAATCTGAAATACCAAAGTCAAGACACTATCTTGAATGTCTGCACTGAAAAAAGACAAAAAAGCAAGGGAAGTTTGATTCCCATAAAACACTCATAGCTCATCTATTTATTTGACCTTGCTACTATTTTTTCCTCACTGAATAACCTTTTCAGCACTCAAACAAAGTTTAATGGTGACAGAGTCATAGCAAATCCTGCCAGACATAGAAAACACAAAAAAGGTGCCTTTGTTGTTGAGCGTGATCAATACAAAAATAGCAGTAGTTGGTATGCGCAAGGTAGGCCCCAATGTCACAGTTTTCCTAAAGCATCTGATTGTCAAGTAAACAGATACACAAAAAACGGAGGTTTTAAAAACTCTTTACTTTACAAAGCAGTTGTTAAAATCTGTTCTTCCCACCAAGATTGCTGTATGCCTGTGGATGAGAGGTCCAAACGCAGCAGAAAAAGTTCACTTTGCACAATACTTGTTCTGGTGTGGACCGGGCTGAACGTTTTACTGTATGAAACTGATTTTCTCCACTTTATTTCTAATGCTGAAGAAGACAGCAGGCCTGTGTTTGAAAGAAAGAGATGCTTTATTAAACATACTGTATTTCTGGAAAAGTTGGTACAAAATCAAAGGCATGTGTAAGTAAGACAAATACTTGTCAAATCAAAACCAAAAGGTCTTTTTTGGAAACAGTTTGTCTCTTTTCATGCTTTGACGATGCTTTGCTTGTACTGGAATTGTTGATGATATAAGCAAAATAGACATATTAGCTTGGAATATTAAGAATGAAATGATGTTTTTCTTAGGCCTGGACAAAGTTTTACATTTATGAGAAATACACAAATAAGTTTTCTTGCTGAGATTTTAAAAAGCCAGGTTAGTTTCAAAAGTATGTTTCTCTCTTTTATCCTATTAGTCTTATACTGTTGTTTTTGTTAGCAGCGCAATCTGTTAAATTTCTCATTTTATCAGCTCTAAATGCCAAAATTGGAACAGATTAGCAGAGGGAAAAGATTTGAGTCATCACTGGATGTTTTGGAGTCATAAGTAAGGTCTTCATCCAAAGAATAAGCTGATCTCTTTTTGTTTTATTTTACAAACTCCTACACATTTTGACTGTTTTGGGGGCTTTTATCTATGGTTTTATTTATAATTTCTTCTTTTCATTGATAAATAGAAAACATGTGTGTCAGCATCCACAGCACATTCTTGACTTGATGCCATTCTTCATGCAATTTTTTTTTCTATGTATAGATATCAGCAGTTTGGGCTGGATTGTATTTTAAAAGCATTTTGTTCTTCAAATAGCTCAATATAGCTCACATAAGTCTTCTTAACATTAGTAGTTCGAGCTTTGATGTGAGGATTTTTGTTCTTCTTTTGCAAAGGCTTAATACAAGAAGCATTAGATCTTTAAGAAGAGGCCCTGAGTGGATATGCTTTGAATTTAGTTCACTCATGCAAAGATTTACACACACAAAAATGAAACCAGCTACCTTATAAATGGAGTTAGTACAATGCCAGCAGAAAACAAACTAATTCCACGTGTCAGCATACTGTGACGAACCGCAGCAACGCTTTGGAAATGTCTTGTTCACATCCTGTAATCTGGAATTACTTGTGCGTCTGAGCTGAGGAATCCTGCTCAGATTATAAATAAGAGGGTTAAATCATCTGCTGTGGAGAGAGGACAGTACACACATTTTCTGCAGTTCATCATTCATTGTATCAATCCATGTAACTGGTTGAACCTATTAATCAAAGCAGACAGAAAAAGCCAAGGGGTGGTGGATGGAGGGTGGACGGATCATTTAAATCAGAGCCTTTCTGATATAAATTCAGCAGCTGGAGTCTAAAAAAAGTCATGGGTCACTCAGGGGGTGTTTTTATAGTCTCAGCAGCCCTGTACCTGTTTTGGTATGTTAAAGAAGAGGACTTTATTAATGGTGTGTATGTATGCACCTGGATAAAAGCACATATTTCTCTCATGCTGATTGGCCTTGTTAAAGTGGTGGGTTTTGGGGGTGTGTAATGCTGAAGCTCAGTGATAAATTGTGAAAAAAAAGAAAAGAAAAGTACAGATGACCTTAGGGTCACTGTTTCATTAACTGCCTTCCACTTTGATTTTCTCATCAGTCAGACATGAGGGACGATAACGACAATGAAGATAAAGAGGATGGAGGCTTTTGTGAGTCACAAAGAAAAAGATTTAGTCAAAAAAATGTTTGATATTTAGCAAAGAAGGTGATTTCTGTTCTTATATCTGCCTGATGAAAGCCAAGTTGGAAACGTAATAGTAACAGTGATGTTAGAAAACATTTTTAGGATTTGTCTAGTTTTCATTCATTCTTTAATTCCTGCAGGCAATTTTTAAGACTCTCTTCTTCCTAGTTCAGTTTGTAGTTTCAGTAATCAGATTTTTTTTTCTGGTTATTTCTGATTCTATTTTATTTTGCTGAGAACTTTTCCCTTGTGCTCTTTGTTCAGTCTACCTCCTGTTTTCCTTGACACACCAGGCTTCTGGTTGCAATCAGCCCACCTGCAGTTTGTTGTTTCAATTCCTCCCACCGTATCGAGCACTGACTATTATTTGCCTATGGTGCTGAGGCGGCTAAATGTCAGTCAGAGTAAACTTTGGGATGGGCTAGATGCACTGATCAGGTGGGCTGACGGGACAACAAGTTGACGGGACAAAAGATCCTAATTTCTGAGCAGAATTTTCTTTCTCGTGGACTCTGATCACAATAGAAATTAGGGAAATTCAACTTTAAACACCCATCCTCACCTAAACTAATGTCCTACATCAAACAAATAGTTCTGATTTAAAGAACTGCTGTGGCATCCAAAGTTGTCATTAGCCAAAAAGTGGTTTGCAGTTATTGTATAAAAGCTATAAGTTAGTTTTCAACATCATTAATATAATAAATGTGTTTAATGACATCAAATGGTACATTAGCAGTTTCTGTGTTTAATCAATCAAATATACAATCACAAAATTTGGGGCACATTTAATGTTAAATTAATGTGTGCATTTGTCCAAAAAGAAAGCATTTTTCATTCACTTGGAGTCAAAGAAATATATTTTTATAGAAGGTAGATACGTTTGTTTAGGACATTTCTGCCAATCATTGATAAAACCAAACAACAGCAAAAATCAACCATTCCTCACTACCTCTGAGCTGTCCAAGGCCAGCTAAGTGCCTCAGCTGTGCAGCGTTCCCTCAGCTTTTCACAGGTTGAATCATTTGAGCCTTGGTCAGAAGCAACAAGTTTTTAGGAAGAAAGTGGAGTAAAAGCCTAAAGAGAAACTCTTTAAGGCCACTCTGAGCTCGTCTCCTGACTGACTTTGTGCTTTTATAGTCTCATACAGTGTTGGAGGCACCAGTGGGAGAAGCTTTTCTGCTGCCTTGCTAGATTTGTCACAAGTAATGAAAAGGCTTTTCTTCTTTTCTTCACACTCAAATGTCCACCTGTAATTGGGCTATAAATCTCTCTACTTTTAGAGTTTATCCAGCAAGTGCTGGCTTCTGACTCACTGAATAATCATGTTCCATCATTTACCATTTCATTATTTTTCTGTTATCGTCCACTGCCAAAGTCAATGTTTTTTTTTGACTGTGTGTTTATTTGTATGCAGTGTTAGCAAAATATCTCATGAACCATTAAACAGATTCTAATGAAATTTTCTGAAAGTAATCACTAAACTAATTTCCAACTGTAACTGATTAACTTTTGGAGTCTTCCCAAATTCTACATGACCGCCAAGACTAATCATCAACAGGAAACACAAAAAAGAATTACAACTCAGCCAGTTTTACAGATACTAAGGTGAAGTTTGTTGTGTTTGTAGCTGAGACTCATCCTCAACACATACTCTGAGCAATAACTGATCATGCAAGATCTATTTGCTAAATTTTGCCAATAGCTATTGGAGTCCATTAGCAAAATATCTCATGAACCACAGGATAGATATTCAAGAAGTAATTCTTGGGTTCACATCTAAAACTGATTGATGGTAGTATTAATATTGCAATATCACATGAGATTGTACATGTTAATTACATGGTTTGACCAAAACGGCTGTAACTCTGTCCCTTCTTATTAAAAGATGAGATTTGTTTGGGCGATATCTGTTCCTTCAAGGAATCCTGTGCCATTAATTTATCCAGCAAGTGTTGTCTTCTGACTCACTGGCTTCTCACAGTCTTTCATTTACCATTTCATTATTATTTTTTTAATTATAACTGATATTCTGTCACCAGGTGTGCGTCATTAACGAGTATTTGGGGCATTTTTTTTATCACATCTGGTGCAGACACACAGTGAGTATTTGACTCGTGTCTAGACAGAAAAATTACGGCATACATTCAGACAAAAAAAAAAACAGGAGTGACATTTAGGCAAGGTGTTCACGCTGTGTAATCAGGCCTCATTTTCCACGCTGAGCTCAGTCAGTGGCAGCTGTGTCACCATTTGGCCAGGAACAGATTTATTGGGAAGTGTTTCCTGTATCCTCAGGCTTTGTCTTCAGATGAAGGCAGTCGTTGGATCACAGCTAACGGCAAATCTTTGAATGCACAACTGCTCTGCCTCCAGGCTGAAATTAAATGGGATCAACAGGAATCTATTTAATGGTCTGGACCTCTTTATTTTAAAGACAATGTTGAACGCCACCTTTTAAAGTAAGGATGCATGTGGTGCTATATAACTGAAACTCCAGTTCTACGAATTGTTTCCTGTGGCTACCTAATTTATTTCCAGGTATTATTCAAAAGTGAGGCAGATCAATGGCCAAAAATCTCTTTGTAATCGAACAATATATTTTCTTTTAGCTTATATTGATTTCAGAGTCATTTACGTTTAAGACAGTGATGGAAGAAAACCAAACCTCCCTGGGCGTTCACAGAAAAAATGATGTGAAAGGGGTGAAATTATTCAACAGTCAATTTCTGTCTCTTGGGAAATCATCTCAAGAGTGAAACAGAATCTTCGGGGTTAAGAGGCTGTGATGTTCAATAAGCAGGAGGAAGTGACACGCCTCAACAGCGGCAGCCTTGTTGATGTAATTTATTGCAACATTTTACTTGAAACCTGCTTAAAACCGTTTGCTTTAGGTTGCTGTGATTGACAAAACTTTTCCAGACTCCTTTCATGGCACCCTCCTGATAAATAAAGGTTGTTTGTTAAGTCTAAAAGGTTTAAGCATTGATATATGTATATATTTAAAGAATGGTTGAACTGTACATAAGGCCAGATAAAAACATTTAAATAATGGGTAAGAAAAATTATTTCTTACACCAAGAAAGTATAGATGAAAAGAAAAAAAAAACCTTGAACTCAGTTGCTGGAGGTTTGACAAAAGTCAAGAAAGAAGAAAACAAAATCCAAAAATCTTGGCATTTTTCGTAGTAAGTTGGGGCAATAAACGGATGATCATCCTCCTCCTAGCTGTCAGGTTCTGATATAAAATTGGGTTGGATCAATTCACTTGGCAAAACACTTTTGTCAATGCTTTAAAGCAGAAAAACTTTGTACCAAAAAGAAACTTTAGAGCAACACGAGTTACCTTGAAAAATAGTGTGCATTCATGGTCAGACAATTCAATCTTACATTCTGCACATATTACAAATACGTACTGTATGTCTGTGAACACAAAGCTGAGTTGTGGCGTTATAGTGGTAGCTTAGTGGTGTGCAATCATTTTCCAAAACCTTTCTGAGGAGCATATTTTTGCTGTTTTGTTTATCTCTGTTAGGCCAGTAGTTTATTTGTAAATTTGTTTTTCTGGCTGTGCTACATGGAACAAAGATGAGACACGTGGAGTGCTCAGCTCAGACCTTTTACTTGTATTTAAAAGGTAATTGGTTATTAATCCTGCTCTGATTTATAGTGTAATGTGAACTAAAAGTAAAAAAAAGTAAATACTGACCTGACCATGAGCTATCACGGATTGTTATGCCTCAGAGAAAGACTTGAATAGATGACTGAAATCGCTTGGTTTAACTGATATTGTTAGGTTAAAATATGAAATGAAACTCCAGAAGTCTTTAACCATGTAAGTTTTTGTTTTTTTTTGTTGCTGTTTGCGGTTCATGTCAACGAAATTAAGTCAAATGTTAACATGCCAACAAAATCAAGATGCTAATTGCAACATATTAACATATTTCCTATGTACTCTTCTTACTTTTTTCCTTCACAAGTTAAGAGCATTTATGTAGTTTTTTTTTTAAAAGGAACACCTTTGAATAAACAGATACTGCTTATCCTCGGTGCACTTTTACCTCAAAGTACATTCCTCTCAAACCTGAAGACTACAATATAAAATTGAAGGCACTGACTGCTGAAGCCTCTAGCTATAGCTTCTGAGAAAAAAACGCTTGTTATCTTTGATAGGACAGCAGGACTGAAAGCTTCCCTGTAAGATGTTGCTTTGGCTAAACTGGGCTTCCTTTTAGAGTACACTGAAAACTAGCACACTTACCTTGCTGGTATTTTTAAATACAGAAACAGTGTTTTTGTAATAAAAAGTTAATTTGCATATCTTGTTTAATTCCCATTAATCATCTCATGGCCTCTTAGAGGATTCATAGCTCCAAAACAAACAAAAAAAGAAGGAAAATGACCACGGTTTGCGGGTGAAGCTGACCATTTTTTCACACAAATGGCTCTCATGGAGAGCAGTAAATCTGAACATGAGAGGGGGAAATCCTACGGTGATAAACAAAAAAGTAAGCCTTTGGTGTGGAAGAAAATGGTAAACATGCACAGAATTTCAACTAAGACATTCAAGCAAATAAATAAGGATGCCACAAGTAATTTAGAAATAAAGTTAGACATGTGCAGTCCTTGGAGAAAGTTGTTACACCTTGCTGGTTTTTTGTTTGTTTTTAGTTGTTTTTGCTTTGCTCTGTGAAGATTCAGACTTTTAATCTTACATTAAAAATGAATGCTCCCCTCTCTTCCTCCTACCCCTCTTCTGCTCTTTCCTCAGATCCAGACTTCGCAGACTTGGGAGTACCCCCACCTCTGCCCTGTAGGTATACTCCCCCTACCTCTGTTTTTGCTCTTGTTTCTTTCTTCTTCTCTTTTTATCTCACTTGTGTTCGGATCACTCGTTTCTTTCTCAGCCCTCCTGCTTTTCCTCACTAAAGCAGACAATGTGTTTGTGTTTGGCTTTTTTATTTGTTTGCAAGTATATGTGCTGCACTTGAGAGTTCTGTGTGCTTGTTTGACTTGTACATGTGCAGGTCTGTATATCTATATGCATAGGTTTGGGTGTGTTTATGCATATGTGTGTGTTTCAGCCTGTCAGTATGACATGGTTGGTCCAGAAGGTATCGTTGAGTCTCATCAGATCACCCGAGACGGGAAGGCTGGTGCCACTGAAGCCGTCGACTGTAAATGGTACATCCGGGCTCCGCCTCGTTCCAAGGTTAGTGACATAAACTAAACCCTTATCCAACAATAAGTTTGGCTTAGTTTTTTTTCTTAATCAGTGCTGTGCTACCAAGAAGAACAGATAAATACAAGATGAAGTCAAAGAAGAAGTGAAGAAGTAGAGCAGAGAGAGGTAGGGAGAGTTAGCGCTGATAATGTTAGTGTGCAGTTTGACCCTGAGGCCCCCAGCAGCCTACATTTGTTTTCTCTGTTAGTGTTCTGGACATAGAGCCACATGCATATACTGTACAACTACACACCTGCACAGTTTTACTCCAACCCCTAACACACTCAGCATGCGTCTTTATCAACCTGAGTTACCTGCGCTGCATTAATGCTAACAGATTAAAACTCTTCTGAGCCTGGAGCAGCAAGCAGGAAAAGTCCACATTTTATAAATGCTACAGTCTCTCATGTACGTCTACAGTAATCAGCCATAACAGTTTAATCAAAGAACATTTAGTCTGAGTGGATCTTTGTGGATTGGGGTTTGATGACACAGATGCCACAAGATCTCATCGATTTGTTTCTGTAGACGTTTGGAGGCCTTTGTTTTTGTGAGATCCTCTGCTGTTTCCCTGACTGCTGATAAAGGGGAGTATTAATGTCATTTGATAGGTGTGACTCATCTAAAAAATGCTTAGATGAGTGACAAATGTTATAGCAACATCTACATGAGTGGCACAGTGAAGATTTTTCTTAGTCTAAACATTACGCTGCTACAAGAAAGAAAAGCTGCTTCCTTCTCTGCCAGTGGTCATAATGTAATGGTGTATACAACTTGTTTCTATATTCAAATAATTGCACCGTTTTTGTTCTGTTTTTGTCTTTTTTAATTTTTTGAGCTTCTTCTTCATGAATTTGCTGGATTTATAAGAATATTTTTACAGCAAGAAGCAGAAAATGCTGCTTTTTAAAAATCTAAAATGTTTTGTTGTGTTTCAAGTGATGTTATTTAAAAAAGAGAGACTGAATAAACCTACTTTTTATGTTGCAATGATCAATAAAAAGTTACATATTTAACTTTAACTGGACAGATACCACTTTCCACTCTTATTTGCCCTGCATATGCCACAGTTTAGTGTTTTAGTTACAGCTTTAATGAAAAAAAACCTTGTAACTTTTTAAATAATATTAGGCTTGCTTACTTACTGGTGTATTTTTTCCACTTGCTTCTGAAAAACAAACAGGCTCCCTGCTTTTATATGAAGCAGCCTCCTCTGGTTTACACACCATCGTATGACACGGCTGGCTGATAACAATAGTTTGACTGTAATTCATGGCCACAGCAGCTGTTCTCAGCTGGCATACTCTTCGGGTCAAGTATTCCTTTGTAATGCCTTTGTTTCTCTCAGAAATGCCCTTCTGATTCAGCTGCTTTAAAAGTCAAGGCCACAGAACCTATAAGACAGCACCATAAGCCTTTTTTTACTGAATCATCAGCATTTGCTGAAAACCCTACAAAAAGAACAGGTATCAAGAGGAATGCTGCTCCTCGTCTAAAAGGCAGCATTGATTCTTCAATTACTCAAGTGAAGTGCAAATTTTTGTCAGCACATTGGAGGCAAAACCGGAGAACCAATTTTGCATGCGTCACTTGAGTGCTTCTGTATATGTGTTGCCAAGAAAGGTTTTGTGCACAACAACTTGGCGAAATTTGGAACGAGTGTCAAATTTCATCCCTCGCAGGTGCCTCTCAGGGCAAATTAGAAGCCAAAGCCTCACTGGTACTGATGGGCAAGGAGCTAAATACAAATTTTAGTACTCTTTAGTCTCACTTGCTCTGCAACAATCACATGTATAAAAGAGCCTTCTTTTCTCCGTCAAACAGACATGCTCTGCAGCAAAGGGGGATGCAGAGAACACAACCACCCCCAACCTCCAGCGCCGTGTACATGGGGTTGTGCTGTAATCTGGACGAGGCGTTTATTCCTCCTTGCAGATAAAGTACTGCACTGTACCCAGTGTGCCAGAAAAAGCAGAGAGAGAGAGAGAGAGAGAGAGAGATAATGACATCCTATACCGGGGGCTCTAATTAGACTGCACCGGAGGACTCCAGAGAGATGGCAGGAAAACGGGGTGCAGAGGAGGAAGAGCAAGGAGGGGAGGGGGAAAGGGGGGAAAGATGCTTAATAATGCATTTTATCTGAGGTCTAAATGTATAAGGGATTTAGATTAAGGGTGAGATGTCAACTGGCACACAGAGAGAGGGTGAGAGCACCTGCAGGAAGGCAGTAATAACCACGTGTTGTTGCCAGAAGTGACAGCAATGCGCCACTTCTAGTGATAATCTTATAAGTTCACACCAGCATGTGTCACTTCAACATCTGCTTTTTCTGTAAAAAGATTTACTGGGGACCACATGGGAAAGAAAAACAACAAAATTAATGAGGTTTTACTGGCGACAAACATAAGAGAACAGCATTTAATCAGCCGCAAGACCGTAAAACTAAATGTCACACTTTGAACACGTCTGGCAGATGTCTTCTTCTCCACTGTAACGTTTTGTTTTTCACATTTCTGTTTGGACAGCTGTCCAAATGTACCTGACAGGTCCTACTTGTACTGAAGAAATACTTTCAGGTGCTCCACATTTTTGCCCTGTCTATTTTTAAACCACAACTGTTTGCATTTTTGACACTGTGTATTTCTATGAAGATAATGGTCAAAATATAGACAGCAATTCTGTTTGTAACAAGCAGCCGCCTTGTAGCCATGGAGAGAGCACGCTCTTCTCCAGTCAGTGATGGATTCCTCTTCATTACGGGGCACTGAAATCAATGAAGCAGTCGCTTTTTTTTCCCTCCTTGAGCTCATATGTCACCTTACAAATTAGTGATCATATCTGTCTGATTCATTGCCATCTTTTTGTTTTTTGTTTTTTTGCGATGCCATATGGCCTCTGATTTTTTTTCTTTGTTGTTTGTCGGTTTGAGTTCAGAGAAAGTAGCGGCAGAAAAGCAACATCAGACGCTTTTGTTTGTTTGTGTCTCTTGGTTTCTGGTTTGTATTTGTCACATAATTAGGCCCTTCTGTTCACCCTCCAGTCTGTGTAAACAACAGCAGCATACGTCAGACAATGATTTTAACTCTACAGCAGATGATCGAAACATTAAAAGATAATCCTTCAGGAGCTGGACGCACATGGACAAACCAACTGCAAATTCAGCCTATGACATAATAAAAGAAGCAAATTCCATTTTAAATGAAAATATCCAGAAGATGACAGTGGTGTTTCAGAGGATACAGTTAAAGTAGTTCAGATGTTTCGAAGTGTGTTTCAGTGGAAAGGCTCTAAAAAATAAATATCTCACCTGTTACAGATCATTCTTTAAACAGGCCAAAATTGAAAAAAAAGAGATTAATTCTTACCATATTGACAAGCTAAAGAGTAGTTTGCGTAGGGCCAAGGACAAGGTGGATTGCTGCTGTTTTAAACAACTTCAACCTCAAAAATTTTACAGTGAAAGCTATTTTCTAAACTTTTACATAGCCGTCAATGTCACATTATACGGTTTTGGTTATTGTCAAATGCAAAAACTAGCTGTGTCCCAGTGCTTCCAGTGCAGCCTGGGACACTTAAGGTGTGAATACCATATTGTTTCTGCTGGAATAACCACCTAATATGAAACTTGTGGCAGCGTAACTTGTGGCAGAATCCCATTTCAGTGGATCTGAATTTGCTCTTTAAAGCCTTGTCCACACAGAAACATAGATTTTCCATTTCTAAAAATATCCTTGTAAACATGGCATCATTTCTGAAAATGTCTTTCTCCATATGGAAACAACGAAAATGACAAAAAACACTGCGTAGAGGCTATGCCAGGTGTGTATGTGGCGATGTAAAGCTGCTATAAAAATACACCTAAAACAGGAAACAAGACGTGGACCATGTGAATAAAGCTTACACAGGAGGTACAAACTGTAAACGTCAAACCCAAAGTTTTCTCCTCCTTACCTGTCTTCTCCTTTGCTGTGGGTCAGTTCTGTAGGGTGTGTTATTGTTCCTCTGCCTTTCAGCAAATTAATGGTATACAGTATAAGGTTTTGCTGTAGTCAAGCATCTAGGTTCTGTATCATCTGCAACCCAAACACAAGCATGAAACCATTATTGTTGTAGTTATTACACCTAACACGCTTGAGTTATAAGTTAGGCTAGAGGTTTTACTTGGACATCATTGTTTCAAGTGTTTCCAATTTGTGGATGCAAGGCTGAAACACTGAGAAAAACTTTTGCAGACTCACAGAACGTTGTTCCTGGGCGGACGGCCGCTACGATTCATTCAGAGATTTTCTTTGATGTTTCAGTCAGGAAATTGTAGAAAGCTACAACAAAGCCTTCAGCTTGTCCCGAGGACTGTGGATTATTGCAGAAGCACTACTTTTTCCACTTAAATTTCTTTCTTTCACAGATGGTTGGAGGTTTGCTTTCAGAATTTGCAGTAATTTGCTACCAGTGAAATGTTCTCTGTAACATTGCCTAAATCACAAACCCACAGCATGACTGATCCAGCAGTCAGAGGTTTTATTTCTTTTCCTAAATGAAACTCTACACACTTCTCCCACTAAATGCACTTTTATTCATTTGGGTAAAAAGTTCATTATTTTAAATTAATCTTAGATGCATCAGGCTTTTTGAACTTGTATTTTTGCACTTAAGAACCTAAACTTGCTCCTAACACCCTCTTCTACAGACATATGTTGATAAAACTGGTGAAAATAAATTATTTCAATTTTTTAGTTTTTTTTCTGTCACATTTTCTTTTTAAAATTCTAGAGGCACAGAAGCACAGCTTAGTTTGGCAAGTTTGTTTTTTCATTGTCAGTTTTTAAATCAAAGTCTGGGTAACTTAAATATTTGCAAACACTTTTCTTGACACCGTTGAAGATAATGACATATTGTTGACGATTATTGAATTTTTTCACACTTCATTAGGTCAACCTGGTGCCATTAGCCTCTGAAAGCAAAGCTGAAAATCAGCCATCACCATCTGCGACACTGCTGGGGTCCCCTTCCAGAAATCATTGCGATGGTCAAGATACTCTTTACTTACTTTGTGTTCACTGTTTTAATTAGTCATCAGCACCAGACAGTGTTTGCAAAAAGCTTGGCGTTCATTTTAAAAACAGTGTTCTGCTTTTGCAATTAGTCTCCCCAGCCTGTAATAACATTTTAACTGGATACAGATGGCTGCATTCAGTGTATTCTTTGTGCTGTGGGGGCAAAACTCAATTTGCTCTCTGCGCGTCAACAGAAGAACTGGGCCAGGCGTCCTCATTAGTATTCCTACTGGTGCTTCTTCCAATTATTTGTTCTTAAATTTTAATTTGGATGAAGTTAGATTTTTGCCGAGAGCATCTAACCATGACCTCAACTGTCCCACAAGCTTACTGACCCCAACATCAGACCTCAGGGGAAGCAGTTCGCTTGTTTTGGCGCTCCGATCCATTTCACTTGTCTTGTTGTCAAAGCCAGGTTGATATTGCAAGGTCCATTATCCCGCTTCATCTGGAGCTTTTGTCTTTGGGCATTTAAAGCACATTTTGCTGTCACAGTTAGGGAGCTGTCCACTCATTAACCAGAATGATGGCGATCTCTGCGCGGCAGACCAAAACCGTGGCTGTGACTGTCCAAACTCAGCCCGATGATTGAGTGACAGACAATGATGCAGTGGCAATCAGAGCTGATGCGAGGAGTCAAGATGTGGAGGAAGATGGATGTTTTCCTCAACAATGTTGTGAGAAAAATAAAAAAAAGCTGATAAACTGCATCTATCCACACTTTTAAAGCTCCTGACAAAACGCCCGATGTCTTCTTCAGTTTTAACAAGGTTCTAGGTTTTGTTTAATTTTTGATCTTATCAGATGTGGCTAATGAGTCCAAAGTTACCAGACTCTGACTTCTCATTTAAATGCACATGTAATGATTTTGTGCAAGCAGCAGTGTGTCAAGCTTATTTCATCAAAAGGTTGTTATATCAGGCTCTGGGAATTACACTAAGATCCACAGGCAGTAATGGCAAGAAGCAGAAATCTTTTATTTTATTTTTTTCTCCTCCAGTTTGGTCACTTTTTTCCTGTCATGGTAAAGTGTTACAGCATTTTTAACTTTTTTCACCCCATGTCTTTTTCTGTTATGCCCTCCTTTTTTCTTTGTGTCGGACAGATCTACCTACGTTTTCTGGACTATGAGATGGCGAATTCCAACGAATGCAAGCGCAACTTTGTAGCAGTGTATGATGGTGGAAGGTAGGACTTTTTCAAACGCTTTGCTTTGATTGTAGGTCATAAATGTGTTACAGATTCAAAACTTTAAACAAGGATTAGATTCACAACTGAAATATGGCTGTAGATTTCCAGGTCAAACATAATTCAAGTAGTTTTAGCAAGTTTAAGATATGGTTCTATTTTGATTTTTGTTTTGTTTTGTTAACTGGGATTCTATGGAAGGATTATAACATTTTAATATCTTACCTGGCATAAATAGTTCTTAGAACGACCTCAGTTTGGAGAAATACTATTTAATTTTGACCAAAATAATGAACTAACAGCTACTGTGAGTAGGACCAAGACCGAAGTGGAATGGTGTCCTTGAAACGCCATTCTCAAACATTTCTTAGCAATATTAAAAAAAAAAAAATGATATTCCTACCATAAGGGTCCCAGGCAGCACCAGAAGCTATCATATCATCATATAATTCTATGTAAATAACCTGGTCATGCGAAACTGGCAGTGATATAATGCTTTTTATAATAGAATTTGCATGAACGGCTGAGATTAGATCTATTTTAAGATGGCATCCATCCACTTTGGTCCTGGCCATTAGCTCATCAGTATGATCAGAATAACTCTGTTTCTCTAAACTGAAGTCATTCAAAGAGTTATCCACAACAGGTATGATTATATTTGTTTGCAATCTTTTCACAGAACCATACTTCCAAAGAGTTTAACTATTGCTTTGAGGTTAGACATTTCAGGAGCAGTTTTCTAGATGAAAGTTGAAAGCAAAGATTTTCATTTTTCATCTTATGTATGAGTCTAAATTAGATCAAGAATGGAAACTGTATCCAGCCTTTGATTAATGTGGTACATGACCCAAGTAACACCTCATCATTTCTTTTTTATGTTTTTGTACCAACTAATTAAAACATTATGGCAAGCAGTGCCTGGACGCTTGTAAACTTGAAATTTACTACATTTTCTGCACTGATTTGACCTAAAAAATGATTACATTTTCAAACAAGGCTGTTACACTCAGAATGGTTATGGCTCTTCTGTCAGCACAGCGTGTATAAGCAAAGCTGTGTGTGACAGAGCTGCAAAGAAAAAGACAAAGAGAAAGAACAAAGATACTACTTTCGAAAAAGAGGGGAAAAAACTGCTGTCCATCAGCAGATTGAAAGGACGAAAAAATTGTTTTGTGCATGTCTGGGAAGAAAATAAAAGTTTTAATGAGAACCGATATCCTTTAGTTAAAGAAAACCTTGCATGCCAGCAAGTTAAAGAATAAGATGTTTTATATATTTTGTAGGTCAAAGGCTCAGTCTTAATTCAAGATTAATTTTTTGTAAGAACCTGAAGTGAGTATTCATGTGAGGAAAGAACAGAGTTTAGGGCTAATCTCTACAAAAACATGGGCTAACTGTTTTGCAGGACTGACCAAAAGCCCTCACAGAAATGTAATGTTGCATAATTGGCATCAGATAAACAAAAAACAAGTATGGCACTTTAAATAAATTTGTTTTATTAGCTTATATTAATATGCTATAGTTTTAAGAATTGTGTGAAAAGTTCTTGAAGGTCATAATTATGAAAAAATGTTGAAAATTCTTAAAAACAGTGAAGACACTCTGCAACATGTGAAGGGAACATCTGCTAACAGAATCAGGTTTAATCTTCCGCTTTTTATCCAGCCGTGACAATAAGCCCCTGCTGCTAATAGTAAATTTTAATCTTAAATTTAAATCTAATTTTTAGAACTAACAGTAGTTATTTTCTACAGTGCTGTTTCCTTACTTGCTTCTCAGCAACTTCTTGCAAACATGATAATAAAACCAGCGATCTTGTTATGTTTTAGTTCTGTGGAAGATCTGAAGAGCAAGTTCTGCTCCACGGTGGCCAACGACATCATGCTGGTCTCCACTCTGGGAGTTGTTCGTATGTGGGCGGACGAGCTCAGCCGCAAGAGTCGGTTCCGCATCCTTTTCACGACCTATCAAGAACGTAAGACAAGACTTACAAAACACACACACACACACACAAACACACACACCTACATCCATCTAACTCTGCTGTAGTATATTGGTGACCAAGTAGAACTGGTTTTATTGGCAGTCATGAAAGGAAGACGGAGGCACAGCAGCAACATTTATGACAACTTATATCAGCAAAAGAGTAAACTCTGTTTGTTGCACTGTTTTTACACTTTAAGGGGTAGATAAAGAGAAACCATGAAGCCAGTTTTAGTGCAAGTAATGTTTCCTGTGGCTAATTGTGAATTCAACAAAAGATGGGCGATATGCCTTTGACTCTAAACTAACAGATGGGTCATAGGCATTTTACGCAACTTCTTTTGTTACACAAAAAACAAAATTAGGGCAAAGCTTAGTCTAAAAAATGGAGTGAACGACAGTGAGTCACAGAAACACACCCAGTTCCATCTTTTTGTTTCTTGCTGGCTTCATGTTAATGAAGCGGATGTAGGGGTTGTGATGATCCAGACTGGCTGTCATTCAACTGAAATAAAAAAGAACAATTAAAAACCTATTATGCCTTGGTTGAATGCATATCGCCCACTGCCTTCTATGTCAGAGTTTTAAACTAAGATCATCGTAGGTATATTAAAAAATGACACCATTATAGTCTCCTTGGTCAAACCTTGAAAATAATAATAATAATAATACAATATCACAAGATGTTGTGTGATCTATTGCTGCTTGGAATATGTGTTATGAATGACTCTTTTCTACCACCACACCAAATGTTAGCTCAGTATCTGTATAATTGATTGAGTTGTAGCTGTTTTAGGCTAAAGTTGATTACCAGTTGTGGCTGTTTTGAATTGGATCAACTCCGATTGTTAATCCATTGTAGATGTGCATCCAATGATTACTTTCTGAAAGTCTCAATAAAGGTTTCATTAAATATTTTACTAATAGACAAACAGGGATGACTCCAGCAGTTAATGCCAAAGTTTTAAGCAAATAATTTGTGAACTGTGTAATGCTTAGAATATGTGTTTGAGAGAACTCCGAGCTACTACTGCACCAAATTCCTGCTCAATATCTGTAAAACTGGCTAAATTATAGTTGTTTTTGTGTTCGCTACAGTTAATAAGCTGTGGTAGCCATCTTGAATCAGGTTGACTCCAAAAAGGTAATTTGTTGCAGATGAACACCAAATGAATACTTTCTAAAAATGTCATCATCCAGTGGTTTATGAGCTATTTTGCTAACTTCATAGATAAACGAACCCTAATGCAATATTATCGCCCAATAATAAAGTGTTGCAACATATGGACGTTTTTTTTTACATTCCAGTGGAGTTTACCATTAATGAGAAGAAGAAATAGCATAAAAACTTGAGCATGATCAAAACACACCTACAGGCTGTCTGAACTACTTCTGAATGTGTTGTTGCAATTGGACGAGCTCTTTAATCCGTATAGGCAACGGCAGCAGCAGCAGCAGGTCGTTTATGTTGTGAAGTCAGTGTCCCTTTTGTAAGACCTTTTCACCAAGCGGAGCCAGGATGTGCTGTTGCCAGGACAACGGTTCTGCCTAAGCCACTCAGGCAGTCCTCAGCCAGACCTCAGCCTTTAGAGCAGCACCCACCACAGCTCAGCAGCTCCACACCAACCCTGTCAACGGCAAACGCACAGATGAGCAAGTTCTCCAGAAAGCTAAAGCAGCGTGTAATGCAGTCCACTGTGAGCTCTTTACTTTCACAAAAATGAAAAATCAAGTTTGGCAAACAATAGTTCCAGAGTGTAAACATGCTTGCTTTGTTGGTGTCAGGTCAATAGAGTAACCCAATAAATGAGTTGATAATTTGCATCAGTACCGTAAGTTATGTTGATAACTCAAAAGAAACAATAATCAAGGCAAACACTGATTATTTAAATCAATTCTGTATATAGACTTGATATATAGTGAAAAAAAATATGGAAGTTGAATATTTTTATCTGCATGCACCATGTGACCACCATTAATGATCGTGTTTGACTCAGTTGCAGGTGTACACAGCTGGATTTGAATTCAACAATGGAGTTTTCACAATAATTGCCCTTTAGCCACCATTGATCCTGGGGGTGTTGCCAGGCTCATTTGTCTGATGTGTTACTTAAATATCTCATGAACCACTGAATGAATTTTCATGAAATTCTCAGAGACTAATCATTGGCTGTGCATCTGTAGCTCCTTTTAAGGTTGACAAAATTTAAGATGGCCACCACAGCTAACACAATGAATAAGCACACTGATGTCTATAACACTGCCAATTTTAAAGATATAGAGCTAAAATTTGATGTGATCGTGGCTGAGAGTCATCCCCAGTGCATACATTGAGAACAACACAACGTGCAACACATTTGCTTAAAACTTAACACTGGCATTGATTCTTAGAGTTGACACTGGCTGTCTGTTGGCAAAATATCTCATCAACCCTTAGACAGATTTTAAGGAAACTCTCAGAAATTAATCACTCTATGTACACCAGTAACTGATTATCTTTAAAGCTCAATCAAATTCAAGATGTTTGCCGCAGCTAATCAACCTTAGTCAACACCAAAAGGGCTTTATCTTAGTCAGATTTCTAGGAGCTTAAATTTGATGTGGTAGTAGCTGACAGTCATCCCCATAACTCATATAATTTGTATATCAACACATTTTGAATGAGATGTGCATTGTGTAATTTACAATGTTTGACCAAAACGTTTATAACTCCACCCCTTCTCATCATAAAATTATTATAGCTTTAAACTCTGGCATTAAAGTTGGCGGGTGATATGCATTTCTTCAAGGAACGCTAGACTTTAATGTTTTAAGTGGGACGAGCGGCTGCGAGACGCTCCCATGTGGAGAACATCCACATGATTACCTGTGCAGCAATCAACCCTGCTGTTACAATTTACGCTCACACACAGCCCTCCTTCACAGAACTCGAGTCTATGATTGAAAAAGGTCTAAGAAATTGAAACCTACATTTATCCAAGAAGCAATTATGTCTCAGGTGATAAATGTGCCTGAGTGACATCTCAGCTGTCAGCATTGTTTCGTCTCATCTGCAACTCGTCTCTGGGGCTGCAGATGGAAATGTGCTCTGGCTCCACTACACACATCACTTCTTGTTTCCTGCAAAGCCTCTTTGCTGTGTGTACACGGGCATTTTAGAGCAGCATAGTATGCTAATGTGTGTTAGTGCAGGGATTTTTGCTTGGTTTTTGATCAGATTAGGCCATCTGCGTGCGCTTGTTATCTCGGTGGCTGTGCGATCAAAAAGATCAAGAAGTGTGAAGAGATAGCAGTAAATTATAGCAACTGAAATCACTCAGAAATCAGAAACAGATACATGGGCAATTTGCTCCTTCTGCTTTGGTGATTTGTTTTAATTGAAGTAATTGTTGACAAGTGGGAGTTTGTAGAAACAATTAATACCTTACCTGCTGTACATGGTTCCTTAAACCCCAGTTTGGAGAAATAAAGGTTTCATTCTGAGCAGGGTCCAGACCAAAATAGATTGCTGCCATGTTAAAATAATTCCAGTTAAGAAAAATTACAGCAGTTCATGCAAATGCTACTTTATAAACTTTACATTGACATCAATTTTACATTGGACCATTATTCTATTCTATATTTGGCTGTTTTGTTCCTGCAGGAAGTGCTTTCTGGGTGGAGTTTGCATGTTCTCCCTGTTCATGAATGGGTTTGCTCCAGGTACTCCAGATTCCTCCAACAGACCAAAAACATGCATGTTAGATTAACTGGTCACTCTAAAATGTCCCTAGGTGTGAGTGAGAACTTGAATGGTTGTTTGTCTCTTTGTGTCCCTGTGATGGACTTGTGACCTGTCCAAAGTGTTCCTCGCCTCTTGCACAGTGACTGCTGAGGATAGACTAGCTCCCCGCAACATGGATGGATGGATGGATGGATGGATGGATGGATGGATGGATGGATGGATGGATGGATGGATGGATGGATGGATGGATGGATGGATGGATGGATGAATGGATGG
Organism: Kryptolebias marmoratus; assembly: GCF_001649575.2. Taxonomy (NCBI): domain Eukaryota; kingdom Metazoa; phylum Chordata; class Actinopteri; order Cyprinodontiformes; family Rivulidae; genus Kryptolebias; species Kryptolebias marmoratus. The sequence goes on from NC_051450.1 coordinate 18,036,126, forward strand.
ATGGATGGATGGATGGATGGATGGATGGATGGAGTGCCAAGGCTACACTAGAAGTTCAACATCTGGCTGTTTGCAAAGATTTTTAAATTTGCGTGAACCGCAAGAAAACTTTTGAGACCAAAGTTGTTTTAAGATGGCAGCAATTCACTTTAGTCTTAACCTGAGTCAGACTCGCAGTTAGCTCGGTAGTCTGGTTTGAACTATTGTCTGTTTCTCCAAACGGAGGTCAGTCAAACAGCTTTCCTCAATGGGTAAGATATTATTTATTCATGTACCTTTCTACAAAACCTTACTTCAAAGGTTCTGAACCCTTTAAATATGAGAAAGGTAATTTTCTATGAAAACACAGGCATGTATTTATTGTATTTACTCTGAACTACCATCTAGCAACTGTTCATGATGATGAATTGTGACAGCTCAGAAAGAGATTGCATTTTAAAAAAAGAGCGCAATAACAAACGTGTCTCTGTGCGTTAAAAACAGCCAAGTGACATTTGTTCATTAAATGAATAAAATGAAATATTTTACTCAACGCATCTTAGAAATGGCACAGTTGTGGTGTTGTAATTCAAAAGCACACTACAGTAAAACGGACTAATAGGCACTTTCACATTTTAAAGAAAAACCGAAGGATAACCAGGTGCAGCACTTCACTGCAGAAGAAGCTTTTCCTTACTTTCAGAGTCAAGCTCCACCAAGACACACAAACTATTTTCATCAGTCGCTCATTTAGTTGTTAATTTATGCTTCCCCTGGGGACTGTGAGCATTTATTTCCAGGCAAAAGGGCACATTTATTACAAAATATCTTGAAATAAATTTTGCTGGAGATTAGAGTGGATTGGGCTTTTTATGTCTGGTTTGACTCTGAGGAGGGGGTTCAGAGGCAGAGCAGGAGGGTGTGGGCTCCCTCTGGAGGCTGTGGACTGAAACAACCTGTCACTGCTTTGTCACAAAATATGCTCTGTATTGGGGGGGGTTCTTTGAAAATGCAGTGTGAATGCTGAGCAATGAATGGCTTAGCTGGAATATGCTGAAGAGCATATAACTGAGTTGTTAAATCTAAAAGAAGCAGAGCACTAGCAAAAAAAAAAATAATAAGGTACAAAAAACTAGCTAAAAGCTAAATGCAGCAAAGGGCTGGTTAAAAGCCAAAAGTAGCTAAAGGGTAGCTAAAGCTAAAAGAAGCAAAATACTAACTAATGTAGCCAAATGTAACAAAATACTTTCTAAAAGTTAAAAGTATCATAATAAAACAAATGTTTTTGAAGGAACTGGAAAGATCTCAACATATTTCTATTACAGAAATATTTGCAAGTAAAATTAAATGTTTTGAAGAATTAAAAGTAGAAAAAGTCAAGTTAAAGCACTGAATGAGTTGCCTACTTTTGATATATGATCAGATAAAAATAGCCTAAAGTATGCATAAGTGAGCCGATTGCAAAGAAATATACAAAAACAAAACAAAACAGAAAAGCAAGGATGCAAGTACAGAATCAACATTCACTCAGTTACAAAGAAAATTAAAGGTAGATTTTTAAATTAAACATCAAGAACCAGTTTTACTCAGGAAAGGATGATAAGGTCCAGGCAGGATAAGAGATACAGATAAGTCACTTTAATTTGGTGTGTTATTATTCACTTGGGATGAGAGTAGGAATAAAAACAGCCATACATCACAGCAGTAACACTGTCAGAGAGTCCCCAGCTCTGCCAAGCTCCTTCAGTGCCGCTGACAGGGTTGTGTGTGAGTGGGGAGTAAATAAAAGATAAAGAGAGACAATGAGAGATGAGGAAGGACGTCTCGAACAGATGACCAAACACTCATCCATTACGGTCACATTCAAGAATGTAAAGTGATCTCTGAAACACTTCGAACCTGCAAACAACCACAGAATCTCATTCGCTGTTGATAATACAATAATGCCGTTTTATTACCATTATACAACACGGAGGTACATTACCTTTACTGTCCTAGTTCTGTTGGATGCAGCAACTTTGTTGTCCAAACTTTATTTATTTGGAATAATAAAACAATAAGATATTTTTATGCATTTAGTTTGGCTCTTTTACTGGAGTACTACAAAACCTTTGCTTCTAGCTGAGTGTTACAGTGTGTTATTGTTTCTTCTTTAAAGCAAAACCTTTTTGATATTACCAACATTGTTATTATTAATATTTTTATTATATCTATAAATAAACAGGTTCCCCCAAGGAATAATACAACGATATAAGTGAATAAACACAAAATAAAAAACTCACAAAATAAGAAAATTATAATATTTTTTTACTCAACACTCAGAAAAACTTGTTAAATGAACATGAAAAATGTTGTAAGTTTTTCCAGACATAATTCTTCACTGCTATTGGCCGTTAGAAGCAACCAAATAAATAACTTTTGAAATTTACAGCAAAGGTTTTAAGTTATTTTTTTTGTGCCAATGATTGTGAAACACTGAAAACACGTTCACATACAATACAGAGTCCAAAGAAATCCTTCGTTCCTTCTAGTTTTCTCCGCAAATGTTTAAAGATGAGGATGAAGATGAAAATTCATGAAGAACAGATGGGTGCAGAGGAAACATGTCTGATCTGAGTAATGCCAGTCCAAATTTATTTCTCAAATCCTGGTGCCTCTCCTCAGCTGTACTTCAAATACAAACTTGAGTCATAGCAAATATAAATGTCCCTTAGATTTGCTTTTGTTCAATTTGGGAAATAATTTTAACCAGTATCTCAGCTCTGTTTGTTTTCTTTAGCAAATCTAGGTAAATGTTTCAGTTTGGGAAAAGATTTCTGTAACTCTTCTGTTTTTCTTTTCAGCTCCATGTGATGCCGATGCCTTCTTTTGTCACAGTAACATGTGCATAAACTACACACTGGTGTGTAACGGCATGCAGAACTGTGTCTACCCCTGGGATGAGAACCAATGTAAAGGTAAGATGTTCGGCTTTTTATTGGTGTCATTTTAAAAAAACTATTTCATCCCTGTTCAGCATAAACTATTTGAAGTCCTACTTTTAAAAAACATGAAGAAGTCAGCATTTCTGCAAATTATACTGGTCTACAGCAGTGGTTCCCAAACTTTTCGGCTTCTCCTCAGGGCTTAAGGTGATAGGGCCTTTTGGCCCAGGGCTAGGGTTAGGGTCTCCTCGGGGTTGAAGGTGATAGGGCCTTTTGGCCCAGGGCTAGGGTTAGGGTCTCCTCAGGGTTGAAGGGGTTAGGGTCGTTTGGCCCAGGGCTAGGGTTAGGGTCTCCTCAGGGTTTAAGGTGATAGGGCCTTTTGGCCCTGGGCTAGGGTTAGGGTCTTCTCAGGGTTGAAGGGGTTAGGACCTTTTGTCCCTGGGCTAGGGTCTCCTCAGGGTTGAAGGGGTTAGGGCTGTTTGGCCCAGGGCTAGTGTTAGGTTCTCCTCAGGGTTTAAGGCAGGGTTTCCTTACCTGTATTTATTCCTCTCATCATAGACAACAAGTCCTGTGAATATGGAAACATTTGTTTTTTATTTGCAAAAGTTACAAGGGGGGAACCAAATATTTCAGCCGTCTGAAATGAAATAACAACTCCTTACCTGTGTTTATTCCTCTGTATTATGATATTATTAGCACATTTTATTTTTAAAAGAATGATGTTTTTTTGTTTTTTTAATGAGAAATATTTGCCCCTCTAAACAATTCTGTTAATAGATAAGTCATTATTTACGGAGAGGCAGGGGAAACCGTATCTGATGGGGGAACGGGGCTCGACGTAACAGCAGCAACTCAAGCACATTGCTGCACTCTATATGTCAAGAGGACAAAAAACACCTTTTCTGTTCAAATTTCAGCCAGCCACTATGCCTGGTGGACAAAATTTTTAATTTCCACCCCTGCTCACTTGTAGGCATGTTTTGCTTTGCCATCTTTTTATTTTCCTGTTTATTCAGGTTCATTTGTTTAACCTCATTTACATCTTAACCTAGATGTATGACTTTATGTTATTACTATGTTTTGATAAAGTAAATTTATTAACATCCTCAGCAGTTCAGAGTTACACTTTGTTCTAAAATATAGTAGCAGTGGACCCATATATTGATCCTCTTTGGCAACATTTAATACTGTTCAGAGATTTGTCCATTAAGTTTGTCCATTAATCAACAGGGCTGTAATAGTACACAAAAATCATGTTTTGATACATACATCAGTTTTGAAGTGAAGGTTCATCAATGAATCATTCCTCATTCAGACTAAGGCACCTCTCCCTTGGACAAAGTAAGTTTGAATTATGCAGAATAAACAAAGCCATGTTTCTCAGTGGATAAGCGGAAGATAATGGATGGATGGATGGATGTTTCTCAGTTAGTGACTCTGTCTTCCTGCGCAAGACCCACATTTGTCCTCATTAGTGGTAAAATGTCACGTTTTATTCTCTTCTTCTTTACACGTGTAAATGTAAGCATTTACTGTCACAGAGGCCCAATGCGCCGCGCTACGACTTCACCTGGCATTTAAATGTCAAAGATCTGACTACAGATTAGTATTCTACGCACTGTTTGTCTGAGCTACTCTTTGTTGATTCCAGTCATGATAACTAGACCATAGCTGTGATCACATCTGACCTTTTTTTTCTAACTGTGTGAGAGCAGGTGGAAGCCTGTGGTCTTATCTGGTGCATGATAAGGTCCGTTTGCTATGAGCCAATTTCACTCACTGGCCACTGTTGCTAATTTCTTCTGCTGTATTTTTATGTTACTACCTCTAACCATTTGCAAAGCTCAGCTGTCTTCTCTAATAGTAGGTGACTTGTTTTATTTAAACAAAGATTGACAAAATGGGCTTTTTTCCCCTGGCGAGTAGCTGTTGATTTTTCCAGCTAGCAGATAACACCATAAGTGCTGTAGCTTTATCTGAGCCATTCCTGTGTTCTCAAGGTCTTTTTGAGTTTCCCCTCAATGTTATGTATCAATATGGGAACTAGAAACCCTGGGAACATATAACTCTTACCCTGACAACATACAAATGAGGAATCTTTATAGCAGGGGTCTTCAATTCTGGTCCTGGAGGGCCACTGTCCTACATGTGTTACATGTTTCCCTGCTCCAACACACCTGATTCAGTGGTTAAATTACCTCTTCATGTTCTGCAGAAGCCTGTTAATCAGCCATTGATTCAAATCAGGTGTGTTGGAGCAGAGAAACAAGTAAAACATGCAGGATGGTGGCCTTCAAGGACCAGGACCAACTTCGACTTTGAACAAAATCTCTGCAAGGCAGAGACCGAAACAGTTTGTTTACAACCAGAATGGACAACAAACACTCAGGCTTTTACATGGCTTCAGGTGTTACTTCACAGATTTATTTTATTTTTTTAATGTAGAAACAGGGTGCCTCCCATGCCTGCAAAAAATGTTTGTAAGCTGTGAAGCTATGACTGGACCGTGGATACAATTTTCAACCCTAGTTCTGTTGTATTGTAAAATGCATCTTCATAAAGTCTGTATCTCACCAGGCTATGACTGCTGCAACTATTTGGAAGCACAAAATTGTGAGAAAATACTCAAATTGACACATTTGCATATGTTGCACAAACCCCCAGTGAAATTTGGGCCAAAGTTTGCTGGAAGTACACTTAGTTCTTGCACTACTGTTGACATTGCGACATTCTCGTGACATGTCTTGTGTTTCTCTACCTCCCCACAGAGAAAACCAACACCAAATTCCTGGACAACCTGAACTCCACAAACGGGGCCATAATTGGCGTCACCTGCTGCATTGTCTTCATCCTCCTCATCATCTCAGTGATTGTTCAGATAAAACAGCCTCGTAAGAAGTACATCTTGCGGCGTGAAGACTTTGACCCCACCATGTTTCAGGAGGTCTTTGAGCCCCCCCACTATGAGCTGTGTACGTTACGGAGTGCCGCTGCGCCGACGGCAGCCTCGGCGGATTTAGTCGACTTGGCAGAAGACTTTGAGAACTACCACGCCCTTCGCAGGGCGTCCTCTCGCTGCATCCACGATCACCACTGTGGCTCCACCTCGAATCCCGGCTCCGCTCACATATCCCAGCTGTCACTCAGCGGAAGGGGCAGCCGTAGCAACTTGAGCGCCCGGGACACCGGGGCCGCCACACTGCTCACGGACCTCCCCCAGCCGCCCATGTCAGTGCGGCCCCTGCTGCCGAACGCGGGAAACCGCAGGAGCATCTTAGTCATGAAGCACAGCTACTCACAGGAGGCCGCGGACAATGGGTGCGACCTGGACGACGACCTGGAAGAAGTTCCCACCACCAGCCACCGACTGTCACGGCACGAAAAGGCGGTACAGCGGTCAGTATCTATAGATTTCTGATGAGGGAACAAGAGCTGCTCTGTAGTTTCCTGTGAGAATGTTTGAAACTGTGCAAGAGATGGTTAGTTTCATTTTTTGTCTTCTTTTTATTTTTTTGTTCTTGCTCTTCCTCTCATTCTTTATTTATTTATTTATTTATTATAGTTATAACTTTCATTTTTGAGTTGACCTCTCTCATTGCTCCCTTTTTCCATTGTCTCAAATTCTTACTAAAGGCCAACATAACAGATGAATACAGTTTTGTTTCTTTATGCATTCTCATCTTTGATAAAGCAGCCCATTTAGATCTTTCAAATGATCATTTATATTCACTGAATTTATTTAAATTCTTCTGTGCTTCGAGGTTTGTCACAGTTGCAAACCTTTTGTACAAATGTTTAAATGGTCCAGTTTTTGACCATAAGGGCTTGAATTGGTGTCTCATATAAATAGCTAAAATGCAAATCATAAATTCTATACAAACAAGTTTAATGTTTTGATTTTAATAAGAATTTTAATTACAAAAACAGGCATTTTATTGTTGACTTGCACTTTGATATTTTAAAACCAACTGTGTATGTTTACAAACATACTATGTGAAGAGTATTAAAGGTACTTATTGCAAAGTATGAAGTCAAACATAAAAAATGTTAACCTGAACTCTACCAAGTGATGCTATTTGAAAGAGTTTACCCGAATAGATTTACACATATACTGATGTGCAGTTCTGAAATGCTGGTCCACACTCAATGTAAACAAAACACTCAGCTGAATCCACCAAAAACCCCACCGATGTGATGGACATTAGGTCAAAGTCTGTGCAGGCAAACAAATATGTTGGAATCAGACAAGAAAATAGTCTCAGAAAAGACATTTAGGTGGCAATGTAAGAGTGAATCTGCTGCTGAAAAGAGAAAGATTGAGTTAAGAATAAATATCAGGGTTCAGTGGAGCTCCATAGAAACAGAGCTCAGCATTCAAACACGCAGGTAAGGTTTATCATTTGAGCAATTCTCTGTCACTTCAGCTCTTTCTGTATGTAAACAAGGCATGTGGGAGCTGGCATCTGATTACAATGCCCGTTAATGAGGACATATTAACCGACTTGTCCAGGGTTTATCCCGTCTCTCACACAGTCATCCCTTGAGTTAGGCAAAAACAGAAAATGGATGGGTGGACACATTAACCATCAATATGAGAAAATATTGTCCAGATTAAATTTCTTACTTCATGTTTTTTTTATTTTATCTTTTTTTTTTCGTCTGGTCTTCGTGATTTTGCAATAAGTACCTGTAACAGAATACTTTTTAAATAAGAAAATACTTAAAATGCAATTCTTTTCTGCATGCACTTTCTTTAAGCTCCTTCCTGTTTGACTTACTACACGTCTGCATGCAAGTCTCCTGAAGGCTAAACCACTAATGAAGTTTCTTGTTTTCATGGAGCATTTTATGCAATCTGACCTCTCTATTGCACAAGAAGTTTGATATTAAATGAAAGAGCCATGACATTTCAGGTTCTGCCTCATTGGCTCTTTGAGCAAACATGAATCAGAGTACAACACAACTAGGGTCTAGGAGACAATCTCAAGGTAAGCCTGCTTATCTAACATTCAACATCTTTAAGTGTTGTCGTGCAGTCATCATTTGCTCAGTCAGTACATATTTTTATGGGGTTCTTTTTATTTTCTGTGACTTTTGCATGAGCTTAAGTTTTATTTGTTTTTGTATTTTATTTTTTTCCACATTCATTTTCACCCAGATGGTCTCCTTGCTTGCAGCCATCTTACTTTCTCAGTGAGTTTAAAGTCTTTGTGATGCTCACTGTATGTCCTGTTCCCTTGAAGGCATACATTTTACTCGCTGATAGAAATTAGCATGAACTTCGTCAAGCATTTTAGTTGAAGTTGGTATCAGTTTACATGGTTCTCTCTTCTCCCAGTTGAACTACAAATCATTCTATAAACACTCGGCTGAACTTCCAGTTACTGTCATGGAAAAAGAAATATGGAAACTTCTTTTTCCTAAAAATAGATTACAGTTTGTTTTCTTATTTGTGTTTACCTTTGATTCTTGGGTCCCTGAGTTTCAGTTTCAGTTCAAATATAGTTCATATTTTATATATTTAAAAAAAAAAAAAAAAGTATTTCAGTGCAAGAAGGTAGATTGCTGCTGAGGCTGCAGCTCCCCCTGGTGGGGGTTAACGGACATAGCAACAGAAACTAGAAACTCGAAAATTAATAAATTGTGTTAAAATTGAAAGCCTAGCATTCTTTGCAACCCAAAGTGTAAACCAAGGATCTTGCATGACCTGTTAGACCTCTGAGTATGTGTTAAGGATGACTCTCAGCTACTACCACCACATTTTAGCTCAACATCTGGAAAAATTTACTGCGTTAGAGACATTTTTGTGTTAGCTAAGGTTATTAAGCTGTGGCAGCCAACTTGAGTAGGTTTAAAAAAAAATTAATCAGCTGTAAATAAATATTCAGTGATTAAATATTTAGTGTTTTGGTAAAATCTGTCAAATGGTTCATGACATATTTTGCTAACAGACAGATAAACAAACAAACACAGACAATTACATTATCACCAAACTATAGTTACTGCTATGTTTTACATTAATTGTTAAGTTTATGTAGACATTTTTTAATTTGCTAAATAAAAAATTTGACATTAATATTGAGTGATCAATCATAAAAAGGACCACTAAAATAAAAAGTTAACATTAAAAAAAAAAATTGACAGTTACTATTTTCTCTATCTTGTTTTATAATAAATTAAGTGAAACAATTTTGTTTATTTCTAATGACTTTATAGTTATATTTATTGTTTTATTTTATAAATATAAATTCACTGAAAATGTTTTTTTTTTGGAACAAAATTATTTATATTAATAATATGATCATTAGGAAAACATATATTAGAAACAACAGTTATGTGTGTGTATATATTAAATCGGTCTTAAAGCATCATAAATAAGCAGCACAAGTTTCAATCCTAAATTTTTCAGATGTAGAAATTAGAAAATCTAAAGAAATGAAAAATTCCAAAGTTTAATTTAGACACTTGAGCTTATAAAAGAAAATATTTTGAGTTGAGCTTTAAAAAGAGCAGTTTTTCCAGACAAATCCATGACATGAACTGGGAGGTTTAAATTTGTAAAAAGTGACCAAACAATTTATATTACAATCAATTAATATAAAACACAACGAGTCAACATGGAAGCACATCCAGTAAGTGAAAGCAGACACAACCTTTTTCATTAAATTGCACAGAACCTTTTCCTGCACACAGTTAAGGAATCACTGAGCTCACGGTTTTATTTGCTCACACAGAAATCTTTGCACGACTCGTGTCAGTTGTAGTTTATGACTTTTATGATTTAAGCATATTATTTTTGCTTGTGTGTAACGTTTTTTTGTGCAAATGCTCTTCCAGGGTGCTTTCATGAAGTTGCTGAAACCATCAAAAGTAAAATGCATTCAGTCGTGTTGAACTTGTAAATAAAGTTTTCATTTAGTGTGTTCTGAACGGAGCCATAAAGCCGCAGCTTCATGTGCGCATTTAACAGAGTTGTCACAATAACTGCTGCCCATTGTCTCGTGTTCTAGTGTGGAAAATGTGCTGGTCTGATCTGTGTGTGTGTGTGTGTGTGTGTGTCTGCTTATGTTCTACAATATGTTGCATTGTCTCCATCATGTAGACTTCTTGAGAATAGAGCTATCCCGGATCAGAGCGAACGGGCGTCAGTGAAAAAGCGGAGCGGAGGTTTACACCAGCACGGTGCTGCTGATGAGGGGACGCTTTGATCAGAGTGTTTTCACGTGCAGAGACGGACACAAAGGATGAAAAAAACTTCTTTTTTTTTCCCAAATCAGTCACCTCTGTTCCTTACACAGCCAATCCCGATGCTTAAATAAGGAACAGAAGAAGAAACACATCTGTCATTGTCTTAAATTCTTTTCTAATAACAAAGCCAGCGTGACTGAACTTCTTTCAAGTTCTTTTACGAGCATGTACAGTAGGTTTTAAAAATTAAGCATACATGTTATGATTTTAAAGGGACATTCTAAATGCTTGCAGTTCGGCAAATCTGGAATGACATGTTTTAGTACAATTTGGACTTAAACCCAAACTAGTGTGATTGAATTCAATGCTGCTGAAACGAGCAAAAGCATTTTAACTTGGATAACAAACTGAGGCAGAGATGTATGGCTTCTGCATGTTTCTTTTATATCCAAACAAAGCAATAATAAAACCGGTATTAAATTAGGAAGGTAAAACTATGAATTCATCAGTACTACATAGCTCAGATCTTTTGAAGTAAGTTTAGTGGAAAGGTTATTAATAATAAACATCTTACCTGTTCTTAGCTTTCTGAATGGCCTCAGTTTGACCAAAACGCTGTCCACAACAGGTAAGATATTAGTTGTTCATAACCTCTCCACAGAATATCTGAACTCTCGCTTTAGGATAAGATTTAAAAAGCATATGTCACATATTACACAATAACATCAACCAACTATATTCACAACACATTAATTCAAGTTAATCCCCTCGGAATATGGTGACTAACTCTTGACAGGCATTTTTATTTTGGAGAGAAAGTATTTGCTTTTTTTGGTCAGCTTTAAGTCTGACTAACTTCTCTTTTACTGTAGAAGCTCTTTGTATTGAAACAGACTTTTATACTAGGAAAAAAAATGAAGATATGGCAGTTTTTACATTGTTCAATTTACCTTTCAGGGCTGATTTTACTGTTGCTTTTTTAAAAAATAAATAATATTGATGCTTTATCTTTTCATTTAAATGTACTTTTTATGGTCCCACTACCGCACGTTCATTTAGCGTGTTCTTGAGGCGCACGCCGTCTATTTTTTTACAACCTCGGTAGGTTTGTATTCGTTGGGACTTCAAAGTGTCAAAGGAAATCTGAAAAGAAAAAAAAACAACAGTTCCTGAAATATTCTGATCAATTAAGGCACCTGATTGATCCGGTAAATGTCTTTGTGTTTGCCCTGATGAGATTGAAGCCATGCACACATATGCAAAAAAAAAACAAAAACAACCTTTTCCACTTCTAAGATTTTCTATATCACAACATAATAAAACTTTATCTTTATCTTAAAAAATCTTTTATTATGTCCTGATACATAAAACCTTAGAATTGAAAAAGGCTGTAGTTTCATTTAAATGTGACTGTATATTTCCAAAGAAAAGTCTTGTGCTTGAGCTTACCATAATGCTTTTGTAAGAAAAATTAAGAAAAATAAAAAATAAAGCCATAAAATAAATGAAACATTAGGATAAAAAAAAATTTTTTATTTAAAATTACTTGTATTTAAGCATTTAGGATTCATAAAAATGTTTGGTCATCATTAAAGTAACATTTACACAACCTGACTTCAGTAAAACTATATTACATAACCACTAAGAAGGCAAGCTGCAAAAACTGAATGAACTCTTGAATGTAGCTCTTTTTAGCAGCTTTTTGAGACTTATTAAATGGTTGAACTTGAGTTCAGTCAGATGATGTATATATTTGCTGTCAGGTGACGATCCCGCCACATTTTGTCAGTAATGAATGCAAAAAAGCACAACGAAATGCAACATCAACACAAATCACGCCCTCCTGTGTGTCTTTTTTTCTTCGTGTTGTCTCGATATGTACTTTGTTATTATTGTGGCAATTTGATTTGCTTTGCCATCAACACTATGTAAGGTTTTTTTTTTCTGTTTTCATTGTTATGTACTGTATGTATTTACATTCACTTTTTTTTCCATATGCATAGTCATATGCACATATTCCTGCAAAATACTAAATAAAACTTTTTTTGTTTGTTTCTTTCTGTACCTACGTTGTTGGCTTTTTTTGTGTGTGCCGTCTCTATTTATGGTTTATCGCTTACAGAAACCTTTTTAAAGACAATATATCCAGCACATGAGCTGATTTATTTTCTCAGCCCTCGACTCTTAAACTCTCATACAGCCGTGGGAACATATTTCAGTCGAGCTGAGAGCATGTGTGTGTGCTGGTTTTTAGATCAGATTTACATCAAAATATGAGTGGAATTCAAACACGTGATAGCGCTAATTAAACCTGTTTCATCCATTTTTTTTATTATTATTATCATTTTTAAACTGTTGCATTTGATCACGCATTTCCTCTGGCATCTACCAGGGGGTGCTGCAGCCCCTTCGGCACCCCCACTTTTCATGGCACAAACAGCAGATCTAACGCGGAGGCAGAAACGCCTCTAATTGAGTAAATCTGCATCAGATCAGTCACACGCAGCGCAGGAGGATGATGAGAGATGTGCAGACTTTTAGTAATAGTGTTTTTATTTCTCTGCAGATACATCAGACAGATGCATCACTCCGCTGCATCTTGCCAAGTTTGACAGCATTTGGAGCTAAGGTTTCTCTCCTGTGTGCGTCCTGAGTGAACTGTTGTCCTGAGTAACTTTACTCACGTAGAGTGTTGTGTTTTTAACTTTCTGATAAGGTTTCTCTTCTATGCCTTGGACGATGAAGGTGCATTTTGTGCTGCTCCACACCTGGCTGGGGTGGACAGCCACCTGAGCGGTTGATTCTCTCAGACAGAGGACTAAAAGTTTGGCTCTTTTGAAAAGTATAGTACCTTTAATGTAAAAATGCTGATAGACGGTGAAAAAGATTCAGGTTTTTAAAACATTTTCATCCTAAACACGCAGTTTATCTCTCATGTTTTCTACTCTGATGTCATGTTATTTCAGTGGCGACTGAGGTTATTTTTTATGGCAAAACAAATGATGGAATAAAATGTTTGAAATAAAATTCAATTAAACTTCAAAACCTGTGAGAATAACTAACAAACCTTTTAGATTCACACTTTTATTGATCTGTTTTGATCTCATTGTCACAGTTCATTCCATTCAGGACATATTTTTTTCTTTACTGTTAGCTTTTTGAGTCCATTATAGTATTAATTTTGTATCATGAGAATAAAATGCTGGATCGAATGTTTTCAATAAACTAATGTTTTCTGATACTGATGACTCATTTTGTTCACCTAAAGACAAAATATCCAATATATTCAATTCCAGGTCCATTTATAACTCTGACAAATCTGATTTTAAACACTTTAAACAAGTCACACATCTGCACACATGTGAACAGCAGGCAGTCCAAATCGTAGATATGAAGCTTTTACTTGAGTTGATTTAGTCGGAGGACTTCTCTCAAAGCTGTAATCTGATTTAATTCAGAGGGATTTACTCCTGCTGCTTTCCATCATTCATATTGTCTCACTTCACTTTCAGTTTGCTTTCACTGCTGTCAGTGAGCTTAATGTTTAGGTTTTCTGAAACAATCATGAGTTTGGGGGCAGAGATAATGTTCAGTCTGAAAACTATAACTCCGCTACGGTGTTTATATAATAGTCAGTGATAGTGGGCGAAAGACAAATGAAACCAACAGAACTTTGTATGTTTATGATAGTTTGTCTGCACCTTTAATCAACAGGTTAGATAATATGTTGCATTAAAGCCTGATTAAATGTATATTTTATGTCTTGTATAGAATGTTAGCGCTGATCCTTTTGATTTCAGCTTCTTGGGTTTTTCTTTTACATTACACTAAGCATGGCATCCAGAAATAACATATTAAATTGTTCCTAATAATTTTTTTTTGTCATAGATGTTACAACAACTTAAAACTAGTAGTCATAAATGGGCAAAAAACAGTAAAATGGTCTTTGGAGGCTGTTTGTGTTGTGCTTATTTGACTCGTTACCAGCTATAGCCTCTGCAGCTAATATTTTATAGTTCAGAAACTGAAACGTTTAGGAATTGTTGCTTGAAAGAACCTCCCTGAAAGATCTTTACGGCCTTTTAATGCTATTTGTCAAAAAGATAAAGACAAATGATTGATTTATGATGAGTGATTTGGTCATCTGCTGGTCTGTGGTTGTCGTTACACCCTCCAGTCCACTAGGTGGCGGTACAGGCACGCTGTACCTCTAATAAACCAAACGAAGAAGAATAGAAACATACGTCAAAATCATGCGACTTGACGCCTGTGTTTATTTGACACTGCACTACAAATCTTTGAGTAGTTTAATGTTTGAAGTTGTGCGTTAATGGTTTGTTAAAGTAACATTTAAATAATTTTACGCTACAGTAGGCCAGCAGGTGTAGCTTTCATACGATTTCCGCTTCTTGCTGACCGTAACGATGGCTTATATTAACATTTTGAAAACCCTGCTGCACCGAAATCTGAAACACACGCAGCTCTTCGAGCAGAAATGCCATTTCGCGCAGGTCGGCGTGCTCGTCCATGTGCGCAGGACACTGTCCACGTCGCCGGGACTGGTCCTCTGGAGGACGGAGAGTCCTCCTGCTCTGAGGTGTCTCCCCGCGGCTCGCAGCCAGCGGGCTGTTTGTCTCCACTGTTCGGCCAGAAACCGGAGCAGCCCGGAGGAGAGAGACAGGGCGGTTTCCAGGTATCAGAGCCGGAGCCCCAAACCTTCAGCTGCACGGAAAGGTGTGCAGAAATCCCTTTATCCTGACAGTGATTTTTATTAAGGAATTAAAGGCCTCCTTTGTTTTCAAAATGTAGATCAGAGACCACATTGTCAACATTAGTGAATATGTTCTGAAGCTTTTTTTATCAGTTTGCTTCCAACCACTGAATTTGTAATTTTCTCTCTGTGATAGGGCCATTCCTTTACAAATTGGTTTGTCTTTTTATTCTTTGCTAGTCAGTTGGAATAATGGGAATATGCATAATCATAAACAGGACCCAGAATTTTATTTGTAAACTAGTGTGCTTCCTTTTTGAGCCGTAACATACTTTACATACTTTTACAGGCTAAGTGTGCCTTTCTTAGCATTTTATAAACACAACTTATTGCTTATTGACAAATAAACCTGAACTAAAACGCTCTTGATGACTGTCTTCCAGTGAAAGAAGCTGGTAGAGACTTCACCTACTTGATAGTTGTGCTCATCGGGCTGGGAGTGACAGGTGAAAGCAACAGCAGGAGTCCAGAAATCCCAACCCCAATCGCAGCATCTGTTTTTAATCATACAACTGTGTCTGTTTGTGTTTTAGGTGGCCTGTTGTATGTGGTTTTTCAGGAGCTGTTTTCCTCCAAAAGCCCGAACAAAGTTTACGGAAGAGCCTATGACAAAGTCCGATCACACCCAGAGGTGAGACTGAGACCGTGACGGCACCTCGGCTCAGACACAGAAACTGCGTAATGCTGCATTGCTTTTCAATTCAAAATGCAGGTGATTGGTGCATTTGGCGAACCAATCAAGTGCTTCGGGGAAACTACCCGTCGAGGAAGGAGGCAGCATATTAGGTGGGGGTTACCTGTTAACAGATTTAATTTTGCTTATAAACAAATTATGCCGGTCATAAGTTAATATCTGTGTGGTCATTTTGTTGTGGCGTTATTCAAGATTTTAAAATCTGCTGTCCTTCTCAGTCATGTAGAGTACATGAAGGATGGACTGAAGCACATGAGACTGAAGTTTTACATCGAGGGCTTGGAGCCAGGCCTGAAGGGAATCGTACATTCAGAGTCAAAGGAGGTTTGCTCTTTTCTGATCCAAACAGCATTAAAGAAACGTGACACATCTATATCCTAGTATACAGCAAATCTAAGTGATTGCTCACAAAAAAACTGAGATTACTTGCAAAGAGGAAAGGACAAAAAAAAAAGTTATTAATTTTCTGTTCTGTTGTTTCTTTACAGAACCCTGAAACTGGAAAATATGAGTTTCGTTATATATTTGTGGACGTAGACACCTATCCCAGACAGACCATTATTATTGAAGACAACAGATGAGTGCTGCCAGAATTAACACTTTTAAAAGGAAAATAATATCTAGCTGAAATTTAAACTTTGTTTTTATTAAATCCAAACAGCTGTGGTTAATTTAAAGAATCTAACACGGCAAAGTAGTGTTTAACATGCTCAACAGTCTCTGCCACTTCTTTCAGTGGATTATTTGACACTTGTGTGCTAATATTTGATGTTATACAAATGTGCTGTAAAGGGTTTTTTGTAATTATAATAAAAATGTGATTTTTATGTCTTATGCTCAGGAACAAACCTACAACAAAAAAAAAACAACTTCAGTGTTTTCCTTTTTTTCTGAAAGTCTTTCCTTCAAACTTTTATTGATCCTTCTGCTTTACAGAATTTGATTTTCATGATTCTGTAATTTCAATAAGCTTTGTCATTTTAGAAACTTGTTACAGAATTATCAGAAACTATTAGGTTCTTCCAATATTACTTTAGGCTTTTATTCTAACGCAGACAGTAGTTTTCCAGACTGACCACAAGATGGGGGCAAAGAGTTAAATCCAAAATTTCTTCAATGTTTTTTTATTTAACTTTTTTTGTTTCTCCATTCTCATTCAAAAATAGGTTATTTTGTTTTGAATGTTTTTTTAAATCTAAAACTAACAAACCAGCTTTTTATTTCAACATAAAATCTGATTAAATTCAAGTATTATTATTTATAAACTATTGTTTACAGAAAATAAAAGATTGGTCATGTGCACCAAAGTGCTTATGTTATTGCCAAAATATCTTTTTCTTCTCTTTAAAAATCTTATGTCAGTGGAATTAACTTTGTTTGCGTTTCCAATTGTTATATTCAGACTATTTTTACAGAAAATACTGCTAGCAACAACCTGAAAATACAGTATGTTATGTATTTTCTATTGTTTTTTTGTTTTTTTTAATTGCTGCTGTTTTCTAATCCAGTTTTAATGTCATGATTTACCGAACTAGAAACCAGAAAATAAAAACTTAATTAATATTCAATAAGAAGAAGAACAGGTGTTTTTTATTTAGATCATTCATATTTTTGTATTTTGTTGTTTCTTAGCTATAATTTAAAGCTGTAATCCTTGACAGTTTAATTGTATTTTTTTTATTTTAGTTTATAAAGTATGATTAAAATTTCCCTAATACACAAGAATGATTATTGACCAACACTGTTTGTATAATACTTATAAGGCTTTAAAATAAAATTTTCCCACTTTTTTTCCTAATTGAGTTCTGCAACGTTCAAGGACCCTCAGAAATATTGGAATTCGTAATGTGTTTCATCTTAAATACAATTTTTATTATAGTAAGTTAGTTATAGTAAGTCTTACAGAGCCCCGTTAAGGCCATGTTGGAAAAAAGTAATAGTTTATTTAATGTATAGTTACCTCGCCATAATTATGTTGTTTCTGTGTTAGTTTACAAACAGAATATGAGATCAGACACATTAAGGAGCCAGTTACCCATGGAGAGATTCGTAGACTTATTTTGAGATTGGCCTTAAATATAAAGACATATATAAGGTTTGGCAAAAGGCCCGGAGTTCATTTGAGTAAGAGACATTTGAAAAGACTTTAATTCTTGGGGACACAGTTGTCTTTGCTCTTTATTTGCCAAAGTTAGGAGAGGGAAACAAAATATTTCAGCCGCCTGAAATAATCTGTTCCCCCTACATAAAATGGAAACAAATTAATTTACCTACAAGTCTTTTACTGTGTTTAATCCTTTCATCATCAACAATAAATCCTGTGATTTTGATAACATTTGCTCATTATTTGCCAAAGTTAGGAGGGGGAAAAATATTTTGGGAACCTGTGTTTGTTGACTGACTTTTATTTGTCGGGCTTAAGAGACAAAATTTGAAAAAAGATCGATTCTCTTCGCATTTAAAATAACACAAAACAGCGTAAAAAGACCTCCACACAAGACCTCGTTTATTTATTTTATTTTGATAGCTGCCGATTAAACTGAAAGTTACAACATTGACATGATTATATGAGTAGTTTTTACCGAGAAATCGATCAGAAGCGCCGTGAAAATGGTCAGATCCGCCGGATCCACCTCTCTGGCTGCAATGCGCGCTCCCGACACAGGGGGGACAGATTTTCACGGGGGAACAGAATTTCGCACAAGACCGGAGCTCCAAAGATATCCTGAAAAAAAAAACGTGCAGGGCGTCGGCGCCTACGTGATGACGTCATGCGTCGCCTTAAAAGGGGCGGGATCAACAGCGCCCCGAATAATACAAGGATGTGGTCGGTCCATCTGCGTTAGCTTCCACTCCGTTTGACTAGTGAGCTCGTTACTTTAAAGCTAACGAGTTGCTCTTCCAGTTAATAGGTAATGACAGGTTGTAAACAGCATAAAGTAGTATTTACAAAACGGGTCGCTGTTTCGCTCCTGTAGTTAGTGAATAGAACTGTTTTTGTTTTGGCCTGCGACGCGGTCTCTTCTTTTAGCTACAACTAGCTCCAGTCTCTTCCTGACATCTGGAAATCCACTTATTTTGCCGTCTTCGAAAAGCGCGTACAGGAATGGCATGTCTCGTCAGCCAGCTCGGATGTTTGTTTTTGTCGCTTTAAAAGTAAGTTCACGCTCCTGCTGCTGTGTTTGCTTTTAGCTAATCAGTAGCACATTTTGACGAGTGTGGGCTTGGTGCTAAAGTTGCTTTCT
The DNA here is from genome assembly GCF_001649575.2 of Kryptolebias marmoratus. Classification (NCBI taxonomy): domain Eukaryota; kingdom Metazoa; phylum Chordata; class Actinopteri; order Cyprinodontiformes; family Rivulidae; genus Kryptolebias; species Kryptolebias marmoratus. The sequence goes on from NC_051450.1 coordinate 18,054,927, forward strand.
GTTTTCAAGTTGACAAGCTTGGGCTTGTCTGTGTGTGTGGGTTTTTTTTTTTTTAGATTTAGGCTTACTGTAGATGTGATGTAATGAGATCAGCTTTATCCCTTTTGTTGGTAACTCTTTAAAAATGTTACAGTCTGCAGGGAAACCTTTTTGTCAAGGAGGGAGGCAGTGATCTTCCAGTAATGAGACTCTCCTCTCAGTTATAAATATCTCACCAAATGGAGCTCTACTGGTACATGTGAGTACAACCTCCACACTAATTATGGTTTTTGGACATTGTTTGTAGAAAAGGGATGTTCTCTTGTCTGTGCAGAAGTTGTTTATATCCTCATTTCTTTATAGTTTAAATGTGCTGGACTGATAATGACTACAAAAAGTGCAAATACAAAAAGAATTATGAGACTTTTTTTTTTTGCTTTGCTTTTTTGTTTGTGCACCAGACTGTGGGAGTTATTGTATGTTTCTCTCTCCTTTTATCACCCCTGCCACAGAGTTGTGATCATCTTCATCATCGTAAAGATCTTCTTCTACGTGTGCTGGTACCGGTCGAGACAGAGGCAGCTGGCCGCGTACCTGAGCAACACGCGCAACGCGCAGATCGTGATTGTCGGCGGACGGGCCTACCTTCATCAGATGTGTGAGAGACAAAGTGTAAGTTCACAGCCCCACGTGCTCCGTATACACCTTTTAGCACCACATCGGAGCCCCTTTTCGCCTTCAGGACTGCCTAATTCTTTGTGGCCTAGCTTCAACGAGATGTTGGAAACGTTCCTCGGAGATTCTGGTCCATGTTGACATGATGGCGTCACATAGTTGCTGCGGATTTGTCAGCTGCACATCCGTGACATGAATCTCACCGTTTCGCGTTCAAGGTTGGACGTGTTGTGCATTCAGAGATGGTGTTCTCTATGCTTTGGTTGGTGATTATTTGAGCTGCCGTTGCCTTTTTATCATCTCGATTCAGTCGGACCATTCTCCTCAACATCAACACTTTAAACCTTTTATCTACAGAACTGCTGCTTTTCACTTTTTGTGACACGCTGAGCGAGGCCGCGGTTGTTGTGTCCCATTAAGCCCACAGGTGGTTTGTCTCTTTCCATTTTTCTGTTTGTTTGAAGCCTTTTAAGGAGATGTAGAAGTTCAGGTCATAGCTTTCACATTTTTGTGACTGAGTGACATTTCAGCTGCGTTTGTGGAAACTTTATTGTGCAGTGTTGTCATTAAGTACCCTAGATGGGAGTTGACTGATTTAGAGACAAGATATCCATCTCTTTATGACTAGTACCAGTTACCTAAACTATTTTCTCGTGAGAAAAATCGAACCTTATAGGAGGAAAATGGGTAGTTTTTTATCTTATCTGTTTGAGTTTGTGATTACTTTAGATCCCGTTTTGGCTGCTCGTCAGAGCCTGTTAAAATTTAACAGCTTTATTGTTACACCAAACAAATGTTTACATCGTTAAAGATGGGTTTGACAAAATGTGGTCATAACAAAGTAAAAAATAAAGGCTTAACTGAGATGATTTCATACTGAGAAATGAGAGAATTGTTGTTGTTTTGGTGAAACATTGACAATAACGCTTTGCTCAATCTCATGCGATACAACGAGATATCACACTCAGAGTATGTTTGTTAGTCTCAGCTGCTACCACATCCAAATTTAGCTCAGTAAATGTAAAATTCACCAAATTATAGCCATCTTTGTGTTTTCTAATGGCATTTGTGTTGAATAGAGTTAACTCCAGCTGTTAATCAGCTGTGGATGCACATCTGGTTATTACTTTCTGCAAGTTTTATTCAACTTTGTCCGGTTGTTCATGAGATATTTCGATAACAGACAAAGTTGAAGTAGTTAGGGGTCAAATTTTAAAGGAAGATCTTGTGCAATCTGTTAGTGCTCAGAATATGTGTTGGGGATCAGTCTCAGCTACTACCACACCAAATTTTAGGTCAATATTTGTAAATTTGACTGAACTGTAGACATTTTTCTGTGTTTTTCTTCTTTTTTTAAGGCCAGTTGGCTGTGGCAGCCATCTTGAAGTTAATCAGTTGTAGATGCACGTCTAATGATTAATTTGAACGAGTTTAATTACAATTCGTCCAGCAATTTGACATGTTTTGCTAACAGACAAACTAGCATTAAGTAGAAAAATGTCAATTTTTTCTACAGTAGAGGATCGTGCATTTGGCTGCAGGGAAAATTAACATCACTTGTTTTTTCTCTGTAGTTTTTTAAGGACTTTTTAAAATTCTTTTTGATCATATGATCATTCGAATTATGTTTTTTGTCTTTGTTTTTTAAAAAAGGGGGCATATAAGGACTTCATTCTGATTTCAAAATGCAAGCTTCTGTTTTATTTTGAAAGGCCTTTTAAAGGCAGTTTTATTTCTGTAATGACTTGGGTGATCTGTCAAGAACAGTCCTCCTTGTTTGCTTGGGGTTTTATCTTCTCCAGCTTTGAAGTGGTTTTTGTTCCGCTTCCCAGAACCTTTCGATTTTATAGATTATCCAAAAAACTCTTCAAGCGCTTTTCATGATGCAAAACTTTCCCAAAAAAGAAAAGCCTGGGTTCTTTGGTTCTTTTGTTACGCCTCCCCAATTTATCGACTCATTTAGTAAAAGATGCCTTCTGAGAGATGATCCTTCAGCTTCGAAATCTCCTTTTTTATGCGTTTTTTTTTTTTTTTTTAATCTGGGTAGTTGCATTTTAAACGGATGGGCGTTGATAATTTTAGCCTTGTTTGGAAAATTTGTTCTTCAGGAAATGCCCCATTTGTAAAAGGAAAATAAATGATGCTGTCAAAGCGGCGCAGTGCCTCAGCTTCTAGCCTTGGATTTCCCCAGAGCATTTATAATATCCTGTGTCTTATCTGAACTGTTTGTCTGCTTTGAAAGAACAAACAGTCCAGTTGGGCAGTGCTGCTGCCTTATCAGACACACACACACACACATATATATATATATATATATATATATATATATATATATATATAAACACTTATACTTACACACGTGTTTATATACATAACAGAGGCCCAGTTTGTTGGCCCACAATCCCTCTCACCTACCTGAACCTATCTTGTTTTGTTTGTTTGTTTTTTCGATCCCCAATCAAATGTTGTTGATTAGCTTTTTTTGTTTGCTTCCACTCCCTGCTACTTTCTCTGCTACATTCTCATACCTTTCTTTTCTATTATTATTATTATTATTATTTTGGCTAAGCATAGTCTTCTCCTGCCTCTCTTGCTGTCTCGGTTGCTCTTTGTTTGAATTGACAGTGCTCATCCATAACTTCTTATTATGAAAGCAGTCTTGTTAAATGTAAAGAGAATTTAGATTTTGGGTCTTTGACCGCATTAGTTTGTGTGGACACATCTAGAAAACCTAAACTTGTAAAAACAGACATGTTAGGAAGGCATCAGAAACTCTTAAAATGTCTCCGATGATCTTTTCTTCCCCTACCCCCACACACACACACACACACACACACAGATCTCAGTCGATAAAGCCCTGCTATGACTGATCAGAACCACCATGTCTGGTTCTTATTATGTGGGTTGCATCATTCACCAACCTCCAGAAGAGTTTTCAAAATGGGAAAAATAACACTTGATTACATTTGTTTTATTTTTTTCCAACTTTCTCCTTTTTTAAGGATCTAAATTTGCATGTGGCATTCACTGTAAGAAGTCTGTTGCATTTTAACTTTCTTTTTTTTCTAGTCAAAGTTTAAATTTCATAATATGCCATAAAAAGACTGCTCACTCAAACCAGGCCCCTTGGTAGCATGTCTGTGTTTATACATATTTGACATGCTTCTGTTTAAGTTATTTTATTTTCCTTCCCCTCTGCAGCAAACGTCCGTCTGGCCCAGTTGGTATGGCGTCCAGGATGACGTGTCGATCGAGGAACCCGCCACGACTCTGCCACCAGCCGTTTCCTACACCCAGCTGGAAATGCCACCACCGTACGAGGCGGTCTCCGGAGGTAGCACACAATCAAAAAACCCAGCAACATATTTTGAATAATCTTTGTTTTGCTTCGTCACACAGCAGTAGATTGAAATGTGATTCAGGGAGCCTGAGTCATTACTGTTTTCCCTCCTCCACTTGTAACCTGCTGCTCATGCCAGCTATCCGCACACTTGTTTCTAGTTGTAAGCTTTGGACATAAAAGGCAGTTCCTTCCTGATTCCCAACTACCAGGAAATGAGTATGTCTGCACACCTGCTGTTTTTGTTTTGTCAACTTAGTTGTTGGTTATTGTTACTCCGCAGCGTTCGAGCCAGTAGCTGCTTGTACGTGTTGTCATTGTAGACATTGTAGACATTGTCATTGTCGCCGCAGATCACGGGAAAGTCCGCCTCGTTTCATGACAGAGCTCAGTGCGGTTGCTGCTCTGATGTAGTTTCAGTGTCTGTGAGGCAGAGTACAGGTTAACGGAGTTTCTGAGGAAGTAGCTTTCCCAGATATCATAACGAGGAAATGTAAAAACCTTGCGCTATATTCGGTCTAACTGTAGGGTAGCTGCTGCTGGTTGTGATTTATTACGGACATTATACACAGAGTTACGTTGTTTGTATTTTGCTTTGTAACAAAGTCAAAGTACACTGTGTCAGTACCTTAATCATAACCGAAACAATTGTTTTTCTTTGTGCTCCAGTCCCATGTCTACTCAGGATGTTTGTCAAATTTCCTGCTACCAAATTAGTTTTAGTTTCCTGGTAAAATGGATTTATCAGCTCATTGTCTTTATTCCTTACTTCCACAGAATCCATTTGTCTTAGTACCACATTTAAATATTATTGTCTCGATATTGCATTCAAAGCACTCTTAGGTGGTTTTCTTCTTATTATTATTTGGAAATAGCATTTACCTCAGATAACTAACTAAAGAGATTTCCCTCTTTCCGTCTCCTTAAAGGGCACTTGCCAGCGTCACCAGTTCGATCTTTGACTCGAGTTTCACAGCATCCAGTTTGCAAACTGTAATAGACCTGAACTGCTTGCTTAGTCATACAGCAGGATGTGGTTATAGAGGGTGGAAATGGTGACATCTCAGCCTGAAAGTCATTTCATGCTGTGACCTCTTCCATTTTACTCACATCTAAAGTTTTTTTTTTTCCTTTCCAATCAGACACCACCTTGGTTTGCTGCTATGGAAATATTTTAATTGTACAAAATTATAAAAGATGCTGTTAGTTTCTATCTTATCCATTCGTTTTGGTTCCTATTTGTATTTAAGAATCCTCACACAGAAATAAAGAGCAGGTGAACTGGAGGAAGACAAAAGTGATCCTGAGGACCGCAACAGTATTTAGGGGATTTCACTGCGGTAGAAGTTGATATTTTTATGTTGTTTTTTTTCCTCTTTATCTCCGAATCTGAGATGTGAAAGTAACAAGCTTTCAGTTTCACTGAACTGTGGGGATGTATTTACCATAAAATACACCGACTGCAGTTTTCATGGCCAAAACTGGCTTTTGACCTTTTGTATGCAGTTCTAATTTATGCAAATAATCTCTAAGAAGGAGAGATGTTGGGCAAGCTCAAAATGAAACCCTTCCAGTTCCTAACAACATTTATCAGAGTAATAAAAGCAAATATGTATGTTTATTCACTTACATGCCTAAAAGTGCACCACGTGACGTGACAAGCATTCTTTTTAAAATAAAACCTGAACTTCAAGATTTTCACGTTGAGCACATTCATTATACTTTTAGGGGGAATTTATTGTTGATAAAGCTGTTAGATTGTTATAACATTTATTTCATCAGTTAAAAATATTAGGTCGGCCAAATTTGTCAGTAATTATTAGATTTTTCTTTGAATATCTGCTGGGATCTTTATATTTCTTCATTTTCACTGGTCCAGTTGGATCAACATGGAGGGGGACACATGTACTATAATTTGACAGCAAAGCTGCGCTAACTCCTGACCGTAGCTTCCACGCTGCCATCCTTTCAAAATAAACTACAATGGCAGGCACAGACTCTTGGAGATGTTTTATTTTGTCAGGGTGGTAGGTGGTCGGTGTTGTGTTGAAAAAGCAAAGTTAGAAAACAGCTGTGTGTGTCACTACCAGATGTTGGTGTTTTTGTTGTTTGTTTTTTTTTTTACTGTTGCGTCACCCCATTTTAACTAGACTTCAGTTTTTTTTTTCTTTTAAATAACTGCCTAAACTCCCTAAACTTAGATGGCAACCAGTAAGGACAGAGATGTAACTGTAGATAGCTACATTTTTACTAGTTTGTATACAAATTACAACACATTGACTGACGGCAGGAAGCATGCCAGTTGAAACAGAGCTGTCCAGTTCCTCAAGGTCACTGTGAAATGCACAGTTTTCAGAGCACATTTTGTTTTTTCCTGCCCAGCTGTAACACTGTTTCCAGCATGGCTCCGACTAAGGATGCTGGTGTGGGACAAACGGCCACATTAACCTCAATATGTTAAATCAGAGAGGACTTGTAACTGTACACACAGTTAATGACAACGTGATAATCGTTTATTTACATTTGTCCCTCGCTTGGAAAATATAGCAGACCCATAAAGTAGACAAATTAGTCATCGATTAATTAATTAATTAATTAACTGAATTGGGCGCTTATTCAGGCAGCAGCTGGCGCCACAGGGGGAACTAACATTTATATTACAGAGAAGTAAACTGAGCAAAAACAGATTTTTGAGCACCTGATCTGGCAGTCAGGCCAGGTAATTAACAGACTGCAGAGATGTTTGTTTTTATGCACAAAGATGCAGTTACATTAGAGTTTAAATAATTAAAGGTTAAACTTGGGATTTCTGTTTGTCAGAAAGCTGATGGCCTCTCCTTTCTTTTCAGAGGACGATCTGAAGCCCCCTCCCTACAGCGAGTGTGCCCAAAGCGATGAGGTCGGCGCTCCCCGTCCCCCACGCGACACGCCTCCCGTTTTCGAGGGAGGGAACTCCAATCGCATCGCCGACGCTCCTCCCCCGTACACACTGACTCCGCCGACGCTGGTGGGTCAACAAGGCGGGCCGGTCAGCCCAGTCGGCTCCGGCGAGTCTCTGCTGGAGAGCAGAGCCCCTTAAAGCAGCCGCTGCTGATTCCAGTTTGCCTTTTTTTCCCCATGCACTGCCTTCCTACATGCAACCTCAGTGATTCTTGCCAGCCTTACTCTCATCCCACAAGAGCGAATGTTTGTTTTGAGTGGTTGTGTGCATTCTTGGGTTTTCAGAACCAGCTTGCTTCTCTGCTCCTATTAAAACGTGGTCATCTCATGAGTTTGGCAATAACAGATGACATCAGCAAGCCCTTGTGCCTCAGTCAGGACCACAGAACCTGCCTTCCAGAAAGGAGAAACACAAAAAGAGGATTTTTTTTTTAAATTATTATTATTATTGTGTTCAATTTTATAAAGGTGTCTCCTCCATGGCTGCCTCTACCACAGAACTGCTTCTTAAAATGCGATTGGAGGAAATGAGTCGATGTTGGGCCGTTTCTGTTCTGATTTTTGATTTTGAACGGGTTCCTCTAAACGCAGCATCAATTCTTGTGTAGACAATCTAATCCATTGTGAGCCGCCATGATTTGCACAGAATATGCAAAACGCCTTCAAATGATCCACTCAGTGCAACACTACTGTGCTGCAGGACTGTCTGAATGCACTAATTCTTTGACATCTTTGCCCCATTTTTAGGATTTATGTTGTGGGGATTGTTAAGAGACAGTAATCCAGTGACTGTTAGATCTGGGAATGGGTTTGGGTCGGGACGAGCAGAGGAGGAAGAACAAGTTGACGAAATTTAAAAAAAAAAGGCCTTTTGTGGTTAAACATTTTTTCATCACTATAACTGATTCACTCTTTCTTTTCCTGCTCAACTTTTCCTGCTTTATTCCAGATCTAGTGAGGCAAAAAAAAAGCTCAAAAGAATAGTTAAGATATTTTTAAAGAGGACTATGTGGAAAGGTTGTAAACGGTTAATATCTTACCTGTTTTAGGTGGCTCTTTTTAGCCACATCAGTGTCAAAATGTTTAATTCTGACTGAATTGACGAGCTAACAGCTAAACTGTAAAGGACCAAGGTCAAATGGGAAGATTTTATAGCCGTTCGTATAAATGTTTTATCATCTAGCTCTTTGTGCTTGCAGTTAATCATATAATTCTATTTAAATTAATGTGTAATGTTAAATTGACTCCAATTATTGAGCCTGGAGAGGTTTTTAGTTTGCAGAAGTCCACTTTGCTCAGACGAGCTGTTGGCTCGTCGTTTCAGGCAAAATAAAATAATTTTCATCCAAACTGAGGTCCTTCAAAGAGCTATCTACAACAGATGAGATATTAATTGTTGATTAAACCTTTCTGCAAAACCCCACTTAAAAGATCAAAACCATTGCTTTAAGAAACGAGCTGAAAAAATGGTAACGTTGGGGGGGGGGAGTATTTATTAAAAGCTAACCAACATAAAACTCAAGTAAATTTGTACAATTAGGACTAAGTCCCCACTCCGCACACACACACACACATTAATTTTTGTTTTTCTACCACATGCTGGCAGACAGTTATTGGATGTTCTTCTATGATACTGCTTGAGGAAAGGATTTAACTCTGCTTTTTTGTGAGATTGCATGTCAAAAAACATGCCAACAACATTATAAGATGCTCCAAAATGAATTTCTCTGACTCGTTTTAAGTGGCTCTGATCAGCAGACGTGTCGATCCAAAGCCCCCTTTATCCTCGCGCTTCGTCTCGAGCCGGTGACGCCGTCTCGAGCCGGTGACGCCGTCCCGTGAAGCACTTTGGAACGATTTCTGTGACAAACGATCTGGAAATACGGGCCTTTTTACCGTCGGGGTTCCTTTCTCTGCAGATTTAAACCCTCATTTCCAAACACTCTTAGGATCACAGATTGTTGGACTTTTTATGTTGTGGGTCACTTGAGTCGAGCCATTTCTGAAACACATCGTCCCTGACATAACTGTTTAGCAAATGTTTTATGTCAGTTTTGTTTCTTTTTGTTTTTTAACAGTGAAAGTCTGATGAGGGGGCCACAGCATCGACATATTCGGTGAAGTTGTGAAAGAATTGTTATTACCTAAATGCCTAAAAGACTGATTTTATGAAAAACAGATTGTTGCCATGGCAATCATCTCGCTACACTGCTTGGCCTTTTTGTTGCTTACATCTGGTTCAATGTATATAAAACAAAAAGAGAGACAGAGATGAAATGAATGCTGTTTGTGTGTTTTTATGTGATATATTTTTACTTGTAAGTTTTTCCATGTGATGATAAATACTTGGTCACTGATGCCTTTTACCAGATTCTTCTGTTGTTTTTGTAACAATCTGATAGATGCAACATATAAGCTGCGAGGTAAAAGTCTGAACTTGCTTTAACATCTATAACCTGGCAGCAGCAGAATAATCGAACTTCAGCGGCCCAGGCTTCCTCTGTGATGTACATCCTGTTTGTTCACTTCAGCTTCATTCCTCTGAGGATTGACAAATCAAACTTTTCCACTTGGAAGCTGTATGAATTAAGGGGTGTGTGTGTTTTTATTTTTGTTGTTGTTTGTTTGTTTTTGTTCTTCTGAGTCGGGAAATAAATACTGTTTTGAAAAGTTGTGATATATAATGTTGCAAGTTTCGTTTCTTTCTAGGAGCATAATATGAAATTGATGGAAAACAGTGGTGGCCAATCCTGGTCCTGGAGGACCACTATCCTGCATGTTTTAGGTGTTTCTCTGCTTTGACACACCTGATTTAATTCACTGAGTGATTAACAGACTTCTGCAGAACCTGAAGAGCAGGGAAACATCTAAACCATGCAGGATAGTGGTCCTCGAAGACCAGGATTATATTTTTCCATAACAGACACCACTGCCTTAGTTCATCCACCTGGTCAGCGTTGAACTATATTTCTTCAAATGGAGGTCATTAAGTAAGGTTTGTACAACAGGTAAGCTGTTATTTGTTCATAATTGTTCTAAAGAAGCCCACTTCAAATAGGGCTGAATTATCACTTTAGGCTTTTTTTTTTCAATAGGAGTGGGCCAAAATGGCTTTAAAATGATGTGGAAGCTTTTCCTATATAACCTTATTAGTTACTTTTACATTATCGTCGCCAATGCTGGTTGTGTAAAATATTTAAGTACTGAGTTAACTACACACTTCCTGCGTCTTGGTTTAGTTTTGTGTTAAATTAAATTTGTGTTTCTATGAGTTTCAGACCTGCTGACAAAATCAATTGACTGTCTTGATACATTAAACTTTAGAACTGAAATAGTTTTATTCCTTTTTTTACCATGACTGACAGGCATGAGCAACATGTTGTTTGCTTATTGGCCACTAGAGGGCAGCCTTGCATAAGTTAAGATTTCAGCCACTTTTTTATCAGCCTGCACTTGTTGCTGAGCACCATCCAGGCCCTGCTGCTGGTTGAAATAACTTCAGCACAGATTCATGTCTTTATCACACATTTTCAGTCACAGAAATTGGCATTGACTTTTGTCTCTAAGTTTTATACTTCTGATGGAAATAAAATACAAAAAAACGTAATTGTGCTCTGCAGATCAATGCTCGAGTCCTCTTGTGGAATTTGAGCTCAAGGACGTTTGTTCATTTGGGTTTTTTTTTTTTTTTTTTGCTGCTGCATCTCTAAGGTGCATACAGATAAGCTGAGCTGGAGTCTTTCACAATATATGAGAACATTCTTATGTTTCATAGTTAATGTTCAAATCTGATCTGTGGGAGTTTGTCTTCAAGCAAAAGGAAATGTCTTGTGCAGATATTTTATTACATCTGGAAGAAGTTTCTTTATGCAAATTTTAAGTTAGTTATTGATTTATATATTCATTCAGGTTTTTTTGTCAGCTGTAAATATGGTTAGATAAGCAGTCTGTGCTTCTCACACTTCTGCTGCAATGATGTTTTCAATGAAAATATTAGCATTTTTTGGAAATGAGCAACAATCCATCATGTATACTGCTTTAATAATTATTACTTTCTGGTATAAACAGGTGTATGTTTTCACCACCCTAAAAGATTTTCATTGAACACTTCTTGAGATTATTGAGATGTTGAAGGCCATCTGAGAAACAGAACAGATGACTTCATTACCCTTGTCTGGAAAAGATGAATTGGGTTTTCGAGATGTGCAAATATGTGCAGCGCTGAAGAAATGACAAGTACTTTAGGTTTGGGTGAGTTTGTAAAAAGTGTTAAACATAATTGTTTTCTTCTTTTCATTTTTTTGTCTGTAAAGATGTTGCAAATAAGTAAAAGCATTTAAACGTTTGTCCTGCTTAAAATTCCTGTGACATTCCCTCATAACATAACGAGCTACAACAACATTCTTGTAAATGCCTCCTTTAGGTCATTAAACTGATAAAAGATTGTTTCCATTTGCAGTCTGAACACTCTCATTAGTTTTTCTTGTAATGCACTTTTTGTTTGTTAATTACAGTTTCACAGTTACACAGAGCTAATTGTTATTTCCTTCTCATCTTTTTTTCTTTCTTTGATTTCATTATAAAAAAATCTCTTTAGTTTTTTTTAAGCAGCGTCTCTAGCAAGTGGCAGTCATTTACAACACTGATGATTCAAAATAAAATGGTGAGGTTATTTATGCGTTTGTCAGCCTTTGTGCAGAGTGGGATAATGATCTCAAGACTTCTGGTAAATCCGCAACAAAAAGGCTGAAAACGCAATCATAGAGATGCAGCAGCCTTTTTAAGGTTCAGATGTAAAATTCTGTAATAAGACCGTAGAAAGGCTGCGCACAAATGAATTCTCACATATTTAAATGAGCTGAAGCAGCATTAAAAAGAGGAGATTTCTTCAGAACTATGTGAGAAACTGAAAGATGATTACCTTCAGTTAATGCTGCTACAGGTGGGCAAACAAGCTGCTGAATCACAGGGTCGACGTACGTTTTCACACCAATTCAGATTATTCATCATGTGTTGTTGTTCCTTTGAGATTTTATCTGCCTCATTTTAGGTTCACATGATTCATCCATCCATTCATTTTCTTTACCTGCTTGTTCCTGTTCAGGGAACTGGGACGTACAGTGCACGTATCTCCAGTTGTCACTGGATGAAAGGTGGTTTAAGAGCCAAAGTTAGCAAGGCAGTAGCTAAAAGCTAAAAGAAGCGCTTCCTCTTCTGTTGGCTGAGGAGCACAAGAAGACAAAATTAGAGCAGGTATGCTGGAGTCGAGTTCAAGGAACAATTACTTTGAAATGAAGAGATCTCCATATATTTCTATGAGGACTTTTTTGTCAATAAAGTTAAATAATTCAAAAATACAAAAAGTCATAGTGCACTATTATTGATCAAGATGAATGCTTTGTTATATAAACGGTTAAATTAACAAAAAGTATGCAGGAGTAGATTGATTGCAAAGAAACTACAAACAGGAAAAGAATAACGTGAATGCTGACTCAGCATTAACACAATAAATGGGTTTCACTTCCTGAAAGATCCCAGTAAGTGATGAGAAAGAATATTTGTTAAAGTACCACAAAGGAAAGCTTGAATAATGGGATGTTGGACTATAAAAAAAAAAAAAAAAGGCAGAAGATTTGAGTATTTATTTTTCATTAAAGGAACTGTTGCTTTGCTTTTCCTCAGACACTGCTGTCGGCTCCAGTTTTCATCTTCATCAAGAGATGAAAGCATGTGATGAGCAGGTTGATCATTTCTCCTTGGTCTGCCACTTTAGATCGAATCTGGAGGACATGGACATGCCTGCTCCAGTGTCCATGTGATGACAAGATAAGTGGGGATGTCTGAATGTCAGGATGGGAAGCTGAGCACCGGGTGTGGCGTTCGTGTGTTTATAGGTTCAGAGATACGGTGGTCAAGAAAATCTCTGCTTTCATGTTTCAACTGTATTAAACCTGCCGAGCCACCAGTTCCAGTGAATCTACATTTTTAATGCCACAAAGGTTCTCCAAAATCAAAACATGTCATCCAGCTGAGTTATTTAGTGATTTGTTTTTTTTTTTTTTTTACTTTCTATTGTTCCATTAGAGCGTTCAAGGATCAGATGAGGCCTTGATCAAAAACAGTTTTGAAGCATCCATCACTTTTACAAAAAAATCTTTTCATTCCTAACGGGGTAGAATATTTCAATATGCTGCGTTTCCTTTTGTGCCGCTGGAATTGATTTGAGGTCATGTTTTTGTAACTTTGGGTTATTTGAGGAGGAGCGTCGGTTTCCTGCAAACTTGTGAAGGCGGATAATAACGTTTCTGCCTGTCTGTTAGCAAAATGTCTGCTGAACCACTGGATGGGTCTTAATGAAATGTGCAGAAAATAATCATGGGATGCACATTTAGAAATGATTAACTTCTGGAGTTAGTCTGACTTAAGATGGCTGCCACAGCCAGCTAAACTTAGAAAACACAAACATAGCTATAAGTCAGTCAATTTTTGAGATACTGGCCTAAAATCTGGTTTGGTAGTAGCTAAAACTGATTCCTCTGTTTTAACACATTGTACAAGATTTCTGTTTAAAAATCTGACGTTAACTATTAGCATTGATGTTTGTCCAACTGTTAGCAAAATTTCTTCTGAACCACGGAACAGATTTTAATGGAACTTTCAGGAAATTATTAATAATTGCGCTTTTACGACTCATTAAGGTTTGGAGCCAATCCAATTCTAGGTGGCCACCAGAGCCAGGTAACCTTAAAAAAACAACAATGCCAATGATTTGGTCAATTTTACAGATATTGAGCTAAAATTTCTTGTGATTGTAGCTGAGAGTCATTCACAACACATATTCCACATACTCATTGTGTGATATCTTTGCTTAACACTTCAACACTGTCAACCTCGTTTGTCTGTTAGCAAAATATCTCATGAACCACTGGATGAATTTTAATGAAATTTGCAGAAAGTAATCATTGAATGGGCAATAATAACTGATTGACTTTTGAAGTCAATTCAGTTCAAGAAGATCACCTCAACTAATCAACATCAGAAACACAACAATGGCTTTAACTCAGTTCAGTTTACAGATACTGAGCTGAAGTTTAGTTTACTCTGAGTGTGACACATTAGGTTCCACATAACATTGTTTTTAAGGTTTGACTGAAATGGCTACAACTTATATCTCGTCATAAAATGATCTTAGCCATGAAAAGCATGAAGAACTGCTAGGCCTTTCATTTTATAGCTTGAAAAGGAGCAGATAAATAATGGTAAGCTGTCAGTTTAGCAGACAAACACCTACACTATACATATTTTTTTTTTGTAAAACAGAAAGTAGTAAAAATACCAGCGCAGTCTCTAAATCCTTGCCCTCAAATCCTCCCGTCCTCATCCTGACGTCTGCCAGCCTCCTGCCGGGTCGCGTTGCTCACATTCTGTCCCAGACAAGATGCAAACAGACGCCTCCTGCGTGGAGGCAGAGGAGCTGTTGTTCCCGTTTATCTGCTTTCTGGGAATTTACATTTTAATTGGATTCTGAGGGGTTCGAGTCAAACTGTACTTTTCTGAGTACTTTCCCTTCAGACAAACACTTTATGGGCTTGAAGTGGAACTCCACAGAGGATGACGGGCAGTCGACGCCGTTCACACTGACCATGGAGAGACTTCTGGAAGCTCACTCTCTATGTGGTTCACAGCCGAACCACATTTGTGGTGATTTACTCATGACAGGAGAAGGGTGATAATGTTTTTGTCTGTGTCTGGATGTGTGTTTGTTTGTGTGTACTGTTCGGATTTTAATGAAACTTTCAGAGAGTAATCACTGATTTGACATCTATACCTGATTACCTTTTGGATTCAACCCAATTCAAGATGGCCGCCACAGCTAACTGACCTAAGCAAACGCAAAATTAGGTAGAACACGGCCAATTTTACAAATATTGAGCTTAAATTTGTCGTGGAAGTAGCTAAACATCAACCTTAACACATACTTTACAACACATTTCTTGATATTTTTGCTTAAAACCTTGAGATTAACTGTTGGAGTAAACCCTGTTAGCAAAATATTTCATAAATGAATAGTTTCAATGATACTCTTAACATTTGGAGTCAACCCAGTTCAAGACGACATTCGCCTACACAACAATAACTATACCGCAGTGAATTTTACAGATATTGAGGTAAAATTTGGTGTGGTAGTAGCTGACAGTCTATCACAACCCATACTTCAAGCACTAACAGATCACGAGAGACCTTGTAAAGGATTGTGCATAATATTGGCAAAAAAATGGCTATAAATCCATCATTTCTCATCATGAGATGTCTTCTTGGTCTAAAGCGATATTCATTCCTTTAAGCAACGCTAGGTCTTTAAATTTCTTTATGCTTCCATTGCCAGGCAGGCACTTGTTTGGAAGGTGTTTGTAGAAGCAGCAGGCTGTCAGAGTCGTGTGTGTGCTTTCAGATCACACACTGATCAACAGCCCAACATACTAATCCGGATGGACACGTCCACTCCTACTCTCCCTTTGATGTGTCGTGTTGGCCCGCCGCACTGATGTGTGAGATTCTGTCTTATAAGATAGCAGATAAAACAATATCATTCGTCAGCCTTTTGTTTGCAGAATATTACTTCAGACAATGTGGGGGTGCAACGCTTTGAAGCTTGTAGATGATTTTGCAAAACAGAAAAATCCTCATAATGTTCAACTTGCATCAAGAGGCAAAAAAAAACAGGAATATTTAAGAATCTGACTTTTGTGTGAACCAAGCAATCTACAGATCTCTGCAGCTCACAATTAAAAATCCTAAACTTTTATTTTAAACATCTAAAATTAACTTTAAGGGTGTTCTGAATGATGTATGATAAGCTCACACAAAACAATGCCTTCGTGGCAGAAAATTAATTTAAAAAATAGACATGTATTTCTTTATTTCAGCTTATTTAGCCTGTTGCATTACAATTTAATACAGATCCAGAAATAAGCATTTTTTGTTTACTTTTTCCTGAAAGAAAACTGTACTGTGGTGTAAGTGTCTTGAATCAGCCCTCATTTCTGTACACTCTGCTTCCAAGCAGCCAGGCTTTCATCTTCTAAAGTAGTCTAGACTGAGAGTTCTTCAGGCTTTCCCAAAGGATTTTCATGTTTTCCTTTGAGTTTTATTTTCCTCCCATTTTCAGCCCTGTACCTGACCATTTTTAGAGAAATAATTTTTTTTTGTTTTGCAAGCCGCATAACTACGAAATATAAATTAAGTAAAATTAAAAGCCGAGCCTTCCTTGAAGGAACGCTTACCCCCCACTGCCTTTCTGAGCTAAGGTCTTGTGCTGAGAAGGAACAGAGTTACAATCATTTTGGTCAAAACCTTGTCCTATAAATGATGTTCTGCACAATCTTGTGGAATATTGTGAGATCTTGCAAGATCTGTTAGTAATTGCAGTATGTGTTGAGGATGACTCTCAGCTACTACCACACCAGATTTTAGCCTCATATCCATAAAATTGGCTGGGTTATGGCCCTTTTGTCTAATGCTGGTTAGCTGAGGTAGCCGTTCAGAATCAGGTTTGTACCTAGTTAATAATTTGTAGATGGAAAGTGCATCAGAGATTAATTTCTTAGAGTTTTATTAAAATTTGTTCAGTGTTTTATGAGGTATTTTGCTAACGCTACAGACCACAATGAACATGCATACAAACACACACATGTAAAAACATTATTGCTCCAACTTTGCATTCATCAGTGTGACAAAAACAACACAAGCTGAGGCGACACTGTTAAAATTAAATATTAAGTCAAATCACAAACGCACTGAAGATGTTACTTTATGAAAGATTGACTAACTGGATTTATGTGCAATATTCAAAGTCACATCTTTATTTTTTGTAAAACCAACACCTGTAGCATCATCGTGTTTCTCAGCCTCCAAGAGTTCTCAGTCTTTGGCTCCATATGGGAGACATTTTACTAACTGATCCAGTCTGAGGCATCTGGTTTCTGAGTTTACTTTCATTTGAATTATTCAGACTGTAGATAAATGAAAACGGCAAGCTGTTTGCAACAGATTTAAAGAATTAATATTTATTTTTCAAAAGTTGTTAATAATTTAAGCATTCATCAGACTTGTTGAGTTTCAAACGCAGCAGTACAGGGCTGCTTACTCTTCAAGTGCTTTTCTCTTATTATTGCGTCCTGCTGGAAAGCCAGAAAGGCAGTTATGGTTTTCCCCATGACTGTCTGTGGAACAACCATTTTGTCAATCCATTCCAAGATGGCTGCCATAACTAACTGACTCTAAAAAATAAAAAATAAAACATAAATGGCTATAACTCAGTCAGTTCTACAGATATTGACCTAAAATCTGGTTTGGTGGTAGCTGAGACTGATCCTCAACCCTTACTCCAAGCACCAGCAGATTGCACAAGACCTTTGTCTAAAATTTTGCTATTAACTATTTTGAACAAACATTTAGAGTAAAGTCTGTCTGAACAACTGGATGGATTTTTACATTTTCAGGAAATATGGAACAAACTTTTAGATTTGACCGATTTTAAAAACACCCAAATGGCTTAAATTCAGGGAGAGGTTGCAGATATTGAGCTAAACTTTAGTGTGGTAGTAGCTGAGAGTCATTCACAACATATACTCTGAGCGTGACATCTCCCAGGTTGCATGAGATTGAGCATAGCAATATTTTCAAGGTCTGACCAAAACAGCTATAACGCCATCATTTCTGATTCCGTGGGTGGCATGCATTCCTTTAAGTAATGCTAGGCCTTTAATTTAGGGAGAATTTGGTTTGCTTTCACAGGATCAGAGTGTGTTCAATAGCCCTCAGTGGTAAGAAACATTAATGAAGTTGACATTTCAAACTTCAAAATGCTAATTAATTCATAACTGCACACTTGAAAACTCTCACTCGTTGTGGGAACAGGCAACGACAAAAAAAAATAAAAACTTAGCCTTGTTGAGCCAAGTGTACATTTCTCACTTCAGCAACAAACGTATTACTGTAATCGCTTACATGGAACCCCATCAACCCCTAAATTGATTGGTTAATTGTTCTGAATCCTCAAACTGCGCCCTAATGACCGCCGGGCGTCGCCTCTGGGGGATTGTGGGATTTATGTCAACATTCCCCCCATGCCATCTCATTCATTCCCCCCTTTCTTCCTTCGTCTCCTCTGCAAAGCGTGAAGCATGAGATTGGATTTACACTGTAATGGAACAAAGCGCTTTGTTTCTCATCTATGAGTGGAGGAGGATGGAGCTGATAAAACGCCTCAACGTGGCCAAGTGGAAAGTTGATCAAAGACTTTGCAAACAGGAAGGCAGGTTTTTGTGTTCTGTTTTTGTTTTTCTCCCCCTCTTGTTAAGTTTATTCTTCCAAAAACAATTATGTTTTTTTTTTTATTTATTTGCTTCGATGTCTCTACTGCCAGGTTTCAGAAAAAGAATGAAAGAGGTTATCATGAGGCGATGAAATGCTCCGATATGACAGGTGTTGGGCTTTCTCCAAGAAAAGTGTGATTTGTATTGAAACAGACATGATGAAATCCAGACTCCTTGGTTCAGGTCATTGTTGTGCACATTGAGATAAAGATTACTCAGCATTCATGCCATCCTAGTGTGAAACTAAATCAGGGGGAATAAAATTAGCTTCTTTTCTCTGAGATCCAGCGGATGAGCATTTTTCCGCCACGACTCCTGGCCTTTCATTGCTTTACATCGCCTTTCATCTCGGTGAATAGAGTGCCATTATCAGTTAATTAATTCTTATCTGCTTTACTGCCACAATAACATTTTCTGGTGTCACACCAGAGTTTAATCTCCTTAATGTTGCAGCCACAGTCTAACATCACAACTTCATTTTTATTTCCGTTTGCACAATTTAAAACGGAGAGAAGAGCATCTTTTAATTCCAGCTGGAGCAGGAAAAACTGTCCAGACGGCGTCTTTCTGAAATTGGTTCTGCTTGTCCTGATTTATTTATTTATTTATCTTTTTTTTTTCAGTTACATTTTATCAGTGAAATAAAACGTGGACGCTATTCAGTGTGCAGTAGATGGAACCTATGGGTGTCTTGTTCACAAAAGAAAGTTATTCAAACAAGCAGGATTAGCATTTTAATGACTTTGTAATTGGTTGCGCTACTTGCACTTGATAAGCTGTAATGCATGCACATTCTTCATCATACTAATAACAAATCACATCAACAAGAGTCTGGATGCAAACCAATCAGACATCAGGGGTCCGTTTCACAAAACATGGATACAGTCAGGGATTAAGCCAAGATTTTCTGTGTGTTCTGGCTCAACCTGTCCTTGAGTCGGTTTCACAAACGCAGTCACACGTAAGTTACTGTGAAGATTTATTCTGTGAAGTTAGCCAGGCTAACAGCTAGTCTTAGTTAAAGAGTTTGTTTTCATATGAATCTCTAATTAAAACTGTCTTTTTTATAGTCCATGTATTTTTTGCATTTTATTATTCATCAACCCATAGACTCACAAACTGAAAGATAATTCGTGATTGACCTGATTTATTATTATTTTTATGATTAAAATGACTTGTTTTGCCACATTAACAGCTATTTTTATTAGGAGTGCTGCTCCATAATGATTTTAGACATGCAAACATTTTTTTGACCTTATTATTGTGGCATTTGAAATGTTTTCAACATTATTTTCAATATAATGAACTCAATATATAAAGTTTCAGTATGCATTATAATGTTGAGTCCATTTTAGATGACATGATGGATGAGGAAAGGGTGATTAAAACCCTAGCCAGTGAAACCATTTTTTTTACAAAAAACAAACTTGGATCTTGTGTTTAAATCCACCAAAAACACTGTCAAATATCCCAACAGAGAAAAACTGTTATTATGATTTATAAAAATACTCTCAGACGTTACATTCTTATGTAAATATTTCCGATTTGATCAACATAAAGAAAAGGTTGTGTGCAGAAATATTAGAAAATTATAACTCCTCATTGATGCCATTTCTGTGACTGCGTACTTCTGATAATACATAAACAGTAATTTGTTCAACTAGATGTATTTACTGTTGAAACTTTTACAGAAAAGTGTGAAGGGAATGTTATTTCAGACATGAAGCCAACCCAGCCTGTCAGATTAATGAAAAGGAGTTTTCTGTCTAAGAGGGGCTCCAGCTGCCAGAAATGTTCTTTCAGTTTAGTTCAAAATGGTGCCGTATGGCCAGTATGAATCAACCATTACAATCTGTTGGAGGTCTCTTGTTTCTCTTTGAATTCTTGCTTTTAGAGGTGCTTACTTCTAGTCTCCGGTTTGTCTCCACCCTGACTGAAGTGCTTAGACGTTTACTTTCATCTTTTCCAAAGGCATGCCTCAAAGATGGGAAAAGGTGAAAGTAACTCCAGGGGTGAGGGAATGTTCAAAGCCGAAGTAAGAGAGCCTTTTTTTTCTTTCTTTCTTTCTTTTTTGCAGAGTAGTCTAAAATTCATGAAAACAAGCAGATGCTTCCTTCTTATAATACCATTTTGATGCTGAACAGGGAGGACTCTCCTGAGCTCACCGCCTCCATCAGCAGGCAGAGCAGCTCCTAAAAGAACTTGCCTGAGATATTTTTCTCAGGTATTCAGCTATGTCTTTTTTGATAAATTGAATAATAAACCCAAGCCTTCCTCCTCCACATAACCCGGCCCAGTTCTGACTTCTGACCTCCAACCGGAGAGCCAATAATTGAAATTAATTAACTTGTCCAATGCGAGACAGAAACAATCAACGGAGCACCACTTCTCCTGTCAACAAAGCTCGTTTCTCACGAGAGGCATGAGCGGTGAGTTATTCCGGCCTTTTGTAGTTGACCGCTACAAGAGAGGTGCAGAGATGATTGATGTCTATATTTCTAATAGAGCACCCTCTCTAATGAGCTTTTCTTCCATATTGCAGGCTCATTATAAAAACAGGATGTGTATTACTGGGATTAATAAGAAGTGATAGCAGCCCTGTAATGTGCTTGATTATTATCATTATCATCCACAAGCAATAATGTTTTTGGCCATGTGTACATCTGTCTGTCTGTTAGCAAAATATCCTCTAAACCACTGCACATATTTTAATGAAACTGTCAGAAAGTAATCATTAGATGTAAATCTAAAAATGATTACCTTTTGGTTTTGGAGGTTGTTGTCACCCTTGATGGGTTTTATCCTCCTGCTCTATAATATACAAAGCCACTGTTGTGTTGCAAATTCTTTCTTATTTTCTCATTCTCTGTGTGAAACCCCCCCCCTTTGATTTTTCACATTTTTTTCGGTTTCACTTGCAGACACAAATCAATGTTTCCCCGTAGCTCTGGAGATAAAAGTCCACTGTAGCGAGAAGCCCAATCACGATTTGCCGTGCACACCTGCTTAGAGCGCATCATGGTTCTCACAAATGAAAACTCAGACAGAAACAAGGGCTTTTCAGGCGGATCTTGTGAATTTGTGGCGTTTATGAGCGAGATGACGGTGTGAGTGACTCTTGTGTGCTCAGATTGTGAGGATGCAGGCTTGTTGTGGAGAGGTCACCTTGAAACTCATGATGGCATTGACAGAACAAGAGCTCCTGCTGAATTACTCTGATCCTGTGTGGCCAAAATAAGTTTATCTGCTTAATCTGAACTGTTGCACTGTTGACATATTATCTGTTATGGTTGCAGTGAAAAAGTTGAGAAATTAGTGCTTTTTCAGCAGGTTAGGGTATGTATGCTCAGCTACCGCCACACCATTTAGCTCGATATTATCAAATTGACTGACTGTGTTTTCAGGGGGTTGTGGAAGCCATGATAAATTTGGTTAATCAGTTGTAGATGTTGTGATTATTTTCTGATAGTTTTATTAAAATATATCCAGTGGTTCATGAGATATTTTGCTAATGGTATAGATAAATTAACACTTGTACAGACATGGGCAAAAAAAACCTGTCACCCTGCCTGCTTGACAGGTGGTGACAATCTAAGGTTTTTATTAAGTCACATCTCATCTTTAATCCATAATTTGCTTTCAGTAGATTTTAATGCACATCAGATAGTTATTCCCTCAGAGATCTTTGTAGATTTTATGCACTTTGAATAAAGCCACATTTACACAAGTGACTTTATTTTTCTATCCATTTAGCCATGGGTACCTTTTGCCCACTCCATCTCCACTTAAATTACTTTTTGCTGCTCAGAATTACTGACTGGGAATGAAATATCTTCCTCTTGCAGAGGCGAAAATCAGCACACAGCACTTTTTATTATATTTTTTTTTTTTTACTGTGAATGGTGAACATTGCGCCCAGCAGTCCCATACATAATTGTTCTCTACGGCCTCACCCTCTCCGTTTTTGACGTTAATTAATCTGAAGCAATCTCCAAACTGTCCATGGGGGCCAAGACCTCACGCCTCCAAACCTTCAAGTCCCATGATTGAATTTCAGAGTTCATCTCTCCAACCCCTAACTTTGCCACTTTGCTAATGGTGATCGTTGAGGAAAAAAAAAAAAAAAAAATGGGGGAAAAAAACAGCACTAAGAAAGAGGGAAACTTTCACCATCAGCCATATTCCTTCTGCTATCCATCATGGACCATAGAGGGGAGGACAAAGACAAATACAGCCAGCCAGAATCTGGACAGAAAGCGAGAAAGATGACGCCGTGGACTCTGAAGCTGCACTTTATTATCTCATTCTGTCCGTTCATTCACTTCTTTTTGGATGGACTCTGCCCTAAAACCACTACATCATATATACATCCACTGTAGCAGGCTGAAGACCAAAGAAAAGATGAAATAAACTTTCATAAAGATGTTGTAGAAAGATGGACAGTAAGTTTGAATCCTGATTAAAAGTAATTTTAAGGTCGACCCAGCACTGAAAACTAGGTAGAGAAAAGGGATGGATGGATGGATGTGCTGATCAGGAAGATTGATATATTCAGCAACTTTAGGACCAACTAACATGATACACATGGTCCATCTATGTAATTCAACAAACTATATCAAGCAAAAGTTGTTGTTTTTTATTATTAGCTAATGCATTAAAGACATCAAAGAAAGATTTGTTTTATAAGCCTGAAAAAAAAAGAAAAAACAGGTCTTGATATCTCTGTACTCTGTTGTCTGTGACTGATGTCACGGCTGAGAAAGTACCAACTATTGATACTGTTTGACAGAACATCACTTTGTCAAGGCTTCAGTTTTGTCCAGGCTCATTTCTCCATCTGCTTTCCTTTTTTCTTCCTTCCTACTGCAGGTGGAGAGCTGGATGGGAGTTCTCTGAGCGACCAGGTGAGGGCGACATGTCTCTAGTTGTGAACAATTAGTCTCAGCTGAAGCTCATTTGCTCTGATTATTACACCTGCTGCTTAAGGCTAAGCTGAGACACCATTCTTTGGTAGATTGCTGAACATCACTCAGTGAAGTTTAGCCTTCAGCCCTTCTGTTCAGTGATGGGACTTTAGACTCTTTTGGCTCAGCTCACCAAAAGGAAACTGCTGTTGAACAGCTTTTCCTTGAGTACTTCTTGAGAAGAGCAGGCTCTTTGTTCTCGAACAGCTCCTTTTAAAGAGCCGGTTCTCAAAGGGCTGGCTCTCGGCGTACGCGCTCAGAGCTGTTCCACTAATGTAAATGGTCAGTCTGGATTCTTTGTGAAGCTCTAAGAAAAGAACGATACTCGCCTGTAAATTTAACCTGTGTTCCTCTTGTAGTTAGCTTGATGACTCCCGCATTTCCTCATGGACAGACTGTGGCTTCTTTTGCCTTCAAGAAATCATCTACCTCCTACTTTTAAAAAGTAGCAGGTAATCTTTTTGAATAGCTTTGCCAAGAAAATCTCACAAATTACATCAATTTGCTTTACAGTCAAAGCCACCTCCAAAGCACTGTTTCAACTTCCTGCTCTCTTTAACATAAAACTATTAAATCTTCATTTGTGTGTTGTCTGTTACCAGCAAAATTGGGTCTTGAACTGGTTATCCACTAATCATGACACTTCAAAAATGGCCAGATTATCCCTTTTTAATTTGGGATGGCTTGGCCCAGGGAGAATGTTTTTCATTTGGAAGGTTGTGGGTTCAATCCTCAGCCCCTGCAGCGTGCCAATGTATTTTTTGGCAAAACACTAGCGCCTCTTGTAGTTTCTTTTGATGTTGTTTTTTGGTACATGAGTGAAAATTCAGAAATGCTGTGTATATACTATAACACGTAGAATGTATAAAATAGAAATCACTGCTGTAAAATTGTGTGAAAAGTGAATGGAAAACATTTTAAGAAAAATTGAGAGGTTAATAAGGCACTGTGTGTGTGGATTATTTACAATTTAATTTTTCTTAGTGCGTTTATGGGTAATTTTCTTGGAAATTTTACCTTTGGTGACAGAAATGAGAAACATTTTTATATAAAGTAGTGGCTGTTTTTATTGAACCCTGGAACAACACTAAAGAATAGAACAATAAAAGTTGTACATTTTGGCTGCTAGGTCTTTTTCTTTCCACTCTTCACACACTGAATACAGCAAACCAGATTTGGTTCAGAATCCGTAGCAGTATGAACTTGCTGTGATCAGCCACCAGTTGCTCACGTTCTCCCGATTATTTGAATACCCACACTGCCGAGCTGTTTCTAGAGATCTGTCACCACAACCTGATCCCAGATAAAAAGCAGAAAATGTTTCAAAGGCATTAAATGATAGCATTATTACAAATCCTATAACGAGTAAGTGAGCATCCAACTCAAACTTAAAGATCTAAACGGTTTTGCGGAGAGTGACACTAACAGAAAAGCTCTGTCCAACGTCCCACTTCCTCTGACAGTCTAACAGATATGGTCGTCATTGTTCAATCTGTCTTTCTGTGAAGCACGGCTGAGGAAGTAGACTTCGAGGAGTCCTGGCAGTACAAGGTCCTGGACACTGCTGCTGCTGCAGGGCATGGTAAGGCTGAGTAAGCCTGAGAAATCACACAGCGTTGGCCTCACTGCAGCATGGAATGGCTCATTGCGTCTGCAGGTACGCAGCTCAGAGTGAGGGATGACTGCAGTCTTTCACAGTTGGCCGGCTCTTCCTTTTCACCCTCATTTTCATTTCATAGTCACGCCTTCACCCTCCCCGCTCTCTTTAAACTCCTGCTCACCTCACCTGGACCCTCACTTCAACCTGAGTCAGTCAAACGGGGGGTCGTTCATTTACAACCGTGCGAGAACATTTTACCCGTAACATGTGAAAATATTGTGTTCATGTGTCACTATATTTTCCACGTCCCCTTTGCTGGTTGGTTAGCCGGCTGTGTTTGTAAGGTCTTAGCTGACCCGGGACCTGATATGGCAGAAAAACAACAAGACAGATGGCCTGTTTGACAGAGGAAATATGGGGTCTTGGCCACAGTCAGCTGAGGTTTGGCACCAAAGCAGTGAATGTGGCTGGCTGTTTAGTATCTCCTCCCTTTGTCACTGTTTGCAGTCACTCATAACATTTGTGTAAATTATTACAAATACTAACATAAAGCAAATAAAACAAAAAATGACTCTGAAAAAGCAGCAAGATGAATCATGAATCATCTTAAATTTTTCACCTGGTCTTGTTTGACCAGGTGAAATGTAGAAAAATGCGTAAATTAATATCTTCCCCATGGTAGATATTTAGCTCTTTGAACAAATTCAGTTTATAAAAACTCAGTTTAATTCTGACCAGACTGACAAGCTAATGGCTAGTCTGCACCAAGCCAAGACCAAAGTGGATTTGTGCCATTTTAAAATGACTCCAATATCATACAAACACATTTTTGTAAACCTTTAAACCATCATTGATTTTGCACTAAATGGTTATTCCAGCAGAAATATAATACCCCTGATGGAAAAGTTCCAGGCTTAATAAAAACTGCTGCTGTTATTTGCACAAAAACCTTCAAATTCTATGTAAATAATCATGTAACACAAATTTATATATACATACACACAAATCTTAATTGAATCTTATTTTAAATTGATCTCATTTCATTGCCTATTTATTTTTATGTTGTGTTTTGAATTCTTCATTTCTTTGAGTTTCACTTGTGTTTAAAAGGTGCTTCAGCATATTTATATTTTTTAAGATGGCAGCAATCCACTTCAGTCTTGGCTCATCAGTTATGTCAAAACAGGTAAGATATTAATTGTTCATGACTTTTCCGCAAAACCCCACTTCAAAAGATCTGAACTATCCCTTTATGTAAAAAGAAAAGATGATTTCCTGGGAATTTCTTGACATTTTCCTAATATCAAAAGAAGAATTGCAGGCATCAGAAGTTACCGTCTCAGGCCTCCAATCATGAACTCTTACCAACAGTCATCCCTCACTGACTGGGATGGCTCGTTTAAAACACACCACGTTGTTTTCAACTGATGGGTTCTGCTTGCTGTGTGAAGCCTGACAACTGAAGCCCGGCTCTGAAGCTCGCCTGGCGCTCCTGTGGGTTTCACCACGAGAGAGTTTTAAACATCTATTGTAAAAGGGAGCAAGCCATGCAAAGTAAACGAAAGTGAAATTCAAATGATGCGAAGAGAAAAAGTTCTGGAGGTCACAGCAATTAGAAGAAATGAAACCACTCTTTATCGTTGATGTTCTAGTCCAGAGTGAGTTCATTGTGTTGCTGCTCAGTTCGTACATTCTTTTAGCTCTTGTGGCATGGTCTTTCAAGCTGCTTCTGACCATCCACACATCTTCATTCAACCTGTTTTAATCCACAGCCGATCTGCCCCCCCTTCAACCACAAGAGAAAGGAAAAGGTTACCCACGCATTTCCCAGAGTTACACAGAGGCCACTTGAAATGTAAATCTCAGCTTTACTTCCCCCATGTGGGTAGCAACATTTTTATGAAAATGACTTGATTTGAATATAGATGTGGGTACACAGGAGCCGGGGCATTCGCAGAGGCACGGGCCTGTTTAACATAGAGCCATATTAACAAGCTGCTGGTGACTCCAGCTCGTGTCCGTCAAAGAGACAGGCTCACGCTGTCTGTCAGAGCCCTGAAGCTGATACTAAGGGCTTTTGGAGATTAATAACAAAGCATTTATTTCAGGGCATTCAGTCACTAGACAATAACTGAACTGGGGATATATCACTATTAGAATACGTAAAGTCATAATAACCCAACACTGCTCTTCTCTTCTCCTTCTGTCTCATGAGATTATATCTGACATGGTAAATATTTGCATTTGTAAATGAATAAGAGTGGCTTTTGACTGCCAAGACTTCATCCAGAACAATGGACAGCTGGATTCCTGTGGACAGCCCAGTGATTAAAGTCAAATATGCTTAAAAATGATTGCTGGGATCCTTTGAAGTGGGGTTCTGTAGAAATGTTATGAACAATTATTATCTTACCTGTTGTAGATGGCTCTTTTAACGAACCTCAGTTTGGAGGAATGGAGTTTAAATCTGACCGGACTGATGAGCTAACAGCTAATCTGAACTGGAGCAGGACTAAAGTGGATTGCAGCCCTCTTAAAACAACTCAAATTTCAAAATTCTTTGTACTTTTTCACCAACACTATTTCATAAACCTTTACTTTGCCATCAGTTTTCTATGACATGGTCATTTACAAAAAATTCTCATGTTATTTGCAGCGCTTGTAGCACTTCTGGTTTAGCCTGGGGCACTTCCTGCAGAAATATAATAATAATAAGAAGAAGAAGAAGAATAAGAATAATAAAAACCAAGAAAACTGGAAAACCAAGTGCAGTTCTTCAGAAAACCTCCAGATACCAACTTACATGAAAAAAAACTGCTTATGGCATTTGTTTTAAACCATAATTGTAACAATTGTTACAGATACTAAGAACAGTTGTCTAAAATTAATAAAAATAGGATTGTAGTTGCTAATACAGTTTGTGTTGTGTTTCACATGTTTTAGTAAAGTTTGTACTTAGACCAGGAATAGATCTAGTCACAAGGCTATTCCGCTATCATTTTATGGGTCGGAAGCTAAAAAAAATCGCAAATCACTGCATTAATGAAATGATTTCAAAACAGATATTGAAAACAGCAAAAGATGAGAAAGATCAGAGTGGGTGAGAGAGGGAGTCAAAAGTTACAGATGTCAAGAGGAAAGGAGAGCAGAGTGGCTGAATACTCAGGCCCCCACGGTGATCAGACGGACTCGGGGAGCAGTAAGCTGAATGGGAGATGAAGACCTAAGAGTACGGGTGGGTGTGGTAGTTTGCAAAAGATCAAAAAGAAATCGGGCAGCAAGATTGTGAATGGCCTGAAAAGTGGGAGGCAGAATTTTACATTCAATGTGAGATTTAACAGGAAGCCAATGGAGCTGCTGAAAAAAAAGGGGGGTGATGTGGTTAAAGGAGGGAGTTCTAGTTGTATTACATGCAGCAGAGTTCCGGACCAGCTGGAATTTATGAAGCAACTTTTGTGGAAGACCAAAGATAAAAGTGTTACAGTAATCCAGACAGGAAGTGACCAGGATATGGACCAGAACACTCGTGTTGTTTGGTGTGAGGGATGAGCGGAGGCGGTTATTGTTCCAGAGATAGAAATATGCAGACCGAGTGCTGTTGAGGACGTCACCCGGGACGCTTAACCTGAGGGGAGGGAAGGACAATTGAATTTTCAATGGTAACAGAAAAACTGTCAAGCTTAGCTAAAACGTTTTATTGTATATTTCTGTCAGAATATCCATGCAATGAAAAATGTTTGTGCTATTATTAGTAGCAGCAATTTACTTTGGTTTCGGCCCCATTTGGACTAGCCTTCAGCTCATCAACTGGGTCAGAAATAAACTCAATTTCTCCAAACATAGACTGCATTTATCTAGACCTTCAACTGACCAGAATCTGGAAGTTGAAGCCAGAAAGGGACCAACTTTTCCTGTCAGCTGGTTCCAGTACAAGTTTTAAGTCAATGACACAAACATGCCTTGGTAAAACAGAGGTCGCTCAAAGAGCTATCTACAACAGGTAAGATATTAATTGTTCATAACCTTTTCCACTCTAAAACATTTGAACCTCCCTTTTAAAATGATTTAAAGTCCTCATTCTGCAATCGTTCTTATTGCTGGTGTGAAATTAAATTCTAGGTGCTGTTTTTCCCCCGCCCTGGTGAACCTCTGCTCATCTTTACTTCTGAGAGGTTCAACCTCTAAGATGCCAGTTTTATACCCAGTCCTCTTACTGATCTGTTGCCAATTAAACTAATTAGTTGCAGAATGCTCCTCCAGCAGTTTCTTAATTGTACCACTTTCTTTTACTGCCTTTTCTTGCCCCTTACCCAACTTTTTGGAGATTTGCTGCTACCATCAAATTCATTACTACCACTTTTTTCCCCCCAAAAATGTACTTATTAGTTTCAGTATTTGATACATTTACTATGCTCCTTATTAGTATAAGGTTTATGAGATTTACAAATCATTTCATTCTGCTTTTATTAACATGTTACACAATTACCCAGCTTTGTCTGAACTGGGGTTGTGTTTTCAATCTCCCAAAGCCTGATGTGCAACTTTCCCGTTCTTGATATCTCAAAGCTGCATGCTGACCTCCCAGCCCAGCCCAGGTAAATTGATCCAATCTCAGCCGTTCCACTTGTTGCTCCAGAGTTTTCTGGTCCATATTTTTTGTCTTCTCCTCCACCTGCAGGACAGCTGCGCGTCGCTGCCACGTCTCTCCTCGCCTCTATAGTGGACGCGCGAAAGTGGAGGGGGGGCGCAGTCCTCTGCCAACAAAACCCTGCTCCTGAGCTGCGCAGCTGTAAGTAGAGGCAGCTTTGTGGAGCCAGCAGCCACCTCCGCTCCTCTGGCTGCGTTTTCTGCGCACAAGCACAGGAAACTTTCGCGTTTTAAAGACGCCGCTGCCTTTTTTTTAAATCTTTTTTTTTTTAATTATTATTTTTATTTCGTCCCACAGCATTTAAGAGGGGAGGCAGTATCGTGCGTGGCGCAGCGCGACAGTCAGTGCGGTGTCCGGTTACAGCGAGCCGTGCGCCGAGGAGCCACCGGCGCACAGCGCTTCCCCCCGCGGGGCACAAATAGCACACCGGGCTCCGGAGGGACGAGCCAGAGCGCGCAGGAATTTCTGCAGGGAGACACAAGGAGTTTTTTTTTTAAATAGAGGTTGAATTTTCCAGAGACGCACCAGCACTGAGGATATTCCATGTTCAGCTCCTCTGTAATTCCTGCGCTACCTCACTCCTCTCACCGGGACAAGACACGCAGCTTCGCTCCCTGCTTCATGAACGGGACTTGGGCATCTCACCTGGTAAGAATCAACCTTTTTTTTTATCTTGACTTGCGCACTGGATATCATGTCTTTTGACTTTGTAATACTTGGCACAGACTTGCTCTTTTTTTTCCATTTTACAAATAAAGATTTTGAAGCCAGTTTGAGACGTCTTGGAGCACCACTTCGTGAAGACAGATTAAATTCTGTTGCAGTGTGAGAATGTGCCAGAATCCAGCAGCAAACACTCACCAGTCCACATCCCCACAACAACCGAAATAATCAATTTTCGAAGTTTTGTACTCCTGGCTCTTTAATTTCTGTCCACATGGTGGTGCTCACAGAGTGCAGTCATGATCAGGTATCAAAGAGCTAAACTATTTATTTTGCCACACTCACAGCTGTGTTTGTCTTGTCTTTCCTTCCAACATCTTCATACTGGAGGTCCTGGTGTCATTACAAACAGCTTCAGCGGGTAAAGTTCACTGTAAAAGTCTGAGTTTGTTCATGACTTAATCAAATTTGGAGGAAAAAAAGCATGCCAAACAGCAGAGTTCTAAAAATAGCCTATTAGAGGCTTTAACTGATAAATATATGCCCTCATAAAAGTATATATATATCAGAGGGTATATATTTGGGGGCTCTTGTATTTATAATTAACTTTTAATTCATTTTCTTGCTATGCGAATCCCACATGATTCATATAGTCATAATTATCAGCTGCTCGTGACTTTAAACACTGAAGTAGTTTCTAGTATTTAAAGGTCAAAAACAGATTTTTTTTTTCATGAGGAACTGATTGTAAGCAGCTAAACACTCTTATTTTAAACCTGTTTGCAGTAATAATATTTGAAATAGCTGTGCAGTCGGAGCTGTCCTTGAAGGTTTTAACTTGTGGATTTGTAAAGCCATGAAAAAGTTCAGAGCTTCACTGTAAATCCCAGCTTATAAAAGCAAAACTCTTTAAAAAAAAGCCTCTGGTACAGCATTCAGTGATATATTGGTGTAAAAAAGTTATTAGATCTGTGAAGAGACAATATGTTAAATTGGATGCGACAGGCATCCACCAGATATAGCCTACGGCTTTGTCCCTCCAGCAAAATTCAGATTATATGATTGAAGGAACTTAATTGTTTACTCGATCATCAATCCACTAATGTTTTACAGGCCTGAGGCATGCATCTGTTAGAAAACAAGCAATTTTTAAAACTATTATTCATCCACTGTGCAGAACCCATCACACCTTTCTATTTCACTGCTATTCAAAAGGTTTGTGTCTGATCAGATCATCTTTGATTAACACTTCTTTTGATTTTGAGGTCTCAAATATGTGACAAAGACTTAATTTACTCATTCATCCCATCCCTCTGTGCTTAGAGATAATAAGTGACCCTCGCCTGGATGGTGGAATTACTTTAGACTCGCAGCATCCAGGCTTTTTATTGGACTTTGAATGGTAAAATACCTTTAAGGGTGGAAAAAAAGGAGAAAGAAACAAAAGAGGAGTAAGGTTGTGCAAGTGTTGAGCCAGGATATTATGATTTGATGCCTCTTGGCAAAAAAACACTAAAGCCAGTTTATATCATATTCTTTTAGGCAATTCAGTGTGAAGGAAAGAACAACATTCAACTAGTAGAAAAATGTAATTTGAATTTCCATTAAGGCATTGTTAAAGAGCTATGAGAGCTGTGATGAGCATTTTGAGACACTTTACTTGCTGAAAAATATATAAACTGTGGTAATTAAATGGATATTGTAAGAGAGGAAAAATTTAGCATTTTAATAAGAAGTATGCTGTTGTATTAACAATAAAACGTACCCTCCATCTCTATAGATAAGAGGAGCATCATGTAGACCTACAGTATGGAGATCAGTAACTTATCCTCAGGTACAGTGACGAGCCGTGTTTGACCAGCGTCGCTGATATTTGCGTTGTGACGGGAGTTCGCCTGAGCTCTGACACCGGCACAAACATGGCAATTAGCCTCATCCAAGAGGACTCTGATGAAAACGACCCCGCCGGCCTCGGAGGGCTGCATGGTCACCATGGAAACCTGCAGAATGACAAGCTCATTGTTGTTGACCTTTGTGCTTCGGCATCCCAACGGGGGTCCGGCCCCGCTGGGAGCGAGAGTAAGAGGCATAATCATGCACGTGTAAACTAAACAGTCATTACCCTCTGACCCCTCGCTGCTCTTTAGGACCCCTTTTGGTTACTTATTTATCTGACACCGGCAAGATGGAAGTTTTAGGGGAGCCTTTGTCTGCAGATCACAAAAGATCTGAGGTTATTGGCTGAGAGTTGCATGGGAGCACTGATTTTACAGATTCCCCTCAGCAGATGATTTATTGCTCTTATGTGAGTAAACTTGGAGATTCAAACAATAGCTGGAGTGGCTTACTGTTGTTCCCTGCTGTTCTTTGTTCTCTCACTTACCCCAGGGGTATTTATGCATCACAACTACTTTGCCATTATCTAATCCCTCCCTTGTTCTTGCTGCCACTTCTGCTTTTAAGCATCGAGAGAACCATCCCATGTGTTAAAAGACATAGAAAAGATAACTATTTGCGTTTCTGTTTAGTGCACCCCTTTTGGGGAGGTGGTTTATGGCTGTTTCAGCCACTGATGCAGATGCATCCCTTATTACCACTACATAGCAGAGAAAGTTGCCAAGGTGTCAGTAAACATTTTTTTTATATTCTTTTCATCTCTGCTATTGTCAGTCATTTAGCGAGATGGTGTGTGTTGTTGCTATGGCAACTCCAAGGTTTCCCACAGTGGATTTTAGACCTGTCCGTCACAAAGGAAATGAAAGTTTTTCATTCACAGCACTTGTTTTGTTTTGTGTTTTTACCATGGAAGTGTCACGAAGAGAGATTGTGAGAAAGTTATCAAGTGAGGTGACATCTGTCGTGTGTCTGTTGTTCATTTTCACGAACTCGCTGCCGAACCCAAAGTGTTTTGCGTCTCTTCCCATCATGGTCAGCTGTGAAAGGTCTCAAGCTTAAAAAAAGAAAAACAGACTGCAAGGAATGCAAAATCCTAGCTGGAGTAAAGTAATTATAAGAGGAAACGCATCCAAAATGAAGGCAGACACGTGAAAAAAGGTTGAACTGACAGAATAGGAGCTGAGGTGCTCACGTATCAGACAAACACGCTGGCAGCAGTTCTCTGATGGGACGTTTCCTTGTAAAACAGGCAGAGGAAGGCGCTGTAATTTCACACTGCATGTTAAACAGGCAGAGAGCAGATGTAGGAAACAATTTGACTCTCTGGATGCACTATTATTTCTGCCTCTTGGATCTGAGAACAAATGTCTGCAATTTGAGTGAAACGTCCGGCTTGATGTCGACACGTTGGTGGGAATTATCTCAGCTAAGCCCTCCGTCATTTACCGACTCTTTTACACTACATTAGCTGTGTCCCTTTCTCCAGTTCATCCTCAAATAGCAAATAAATTTGTCTTTTACCCATTACATGTGCAAAGAAGGAAATTGGGAGACTATTTGTGGCACGATTAAATAATAATCCCTAAAGCTTCTTTTTTTTTTTAAACCAGGGATCAAGTCAAGCAGATGTTTGAAAGGGTAAGAGATGGATTCAAACTTCTGGGATAACAGGAGAGGCAATTATTGTAAACTTTATAAGTTGAAAGGTGCTTTCACAAAACACCAACAGACAAGATTTAGAAACCTTCTGGCCATCTCAGTGAAATTACTAATTGGTCAATGTTGCACCTTTGTGCCGCCAAGCAAAGTAAGGCGAAAACAGATTTCTGCAACTGCTCTGCAGTGATGTAAATTTTGTCATAATTTTCTGCCCGTTAAGGTCTGTCAACCCTTTCAGCTTGTGAGGAGACTTACTGCTGTCAACATTTTGTTAATTTATCACTCGGACCACAAGGACAAAAAAACAACACCTAATTTCTGGTGAGAAATCACTCAAACTTTGTTTCTTTGTTTTGTCTTTTGACTGGACACTTAATAAATCAGCTCATCATGAAAACTGCAGACTTGAGTTGAATGCTGTGGAGCAGCTGAACTATGGACAAGTGCACACAAATGCTTGTCTACACCAATGAATCCCAAAGTTGGGGTTGGGACCCCAATGTGGGTCACCCAACACCAAGTAGGGGTCCTTAGATAATCTTCAGATATCAACCTACAATTTAAAACCTAGTTTTTGATACATTTGCACCATAATTGTGACAGAGAATTGAAATACAAATCATAAATTGATTTTGAAAAATAGCATAATGGATGTTGGGTCTTTGTGTTGTTTTTATCCTCATATTTAACTGGGTCAGTACCTTTTTTGGATGTTTAAACAGCCAACAGATGGGGGTCACACACCTTTGTCACTATTAATTTATGGGTCGAAAGCTGAAAAGTTTGGGAACCACTGGTCTACACGGATCGCTGAAAAGTGTGTACAACTACTGTATCTTTCCGCCCTTAGTAACAGAGTAGTAACAGTCAACATGTGAAAAGGCAAATGTGGTGTAGTAATGACTTACGCTCTGTGTGACCACACAGAGAAGATTGCTAAACTGAGTTAATTCATCATGTTTTGAAAACGATCTATCATACATTCAAAGTGGTATTTCACCAGGCTCTGACTTGTTGGAGAACAACATTCACAGATGTTCTCAGCTTCCCCATGTGAGTCGCAGAGATCCTGTTGCTTGAGTTTTGAACATGTTAAAAAAAACTGTGACAACTTCTCTCTTTAAATAGTCACAGAGTCATCATGGGCGTCTCCAACTTGTCTCTGTATTTTGAGACCTGCATTGTAGCTTTCCTCTGACAGAAAACATCCAAGGAAATTGTTCTAGTCTAAAAACTACGCATGATGAATAATAACTTTTTAAAAACTGTCCCACATCTGCCTATCTTCAAGAAAAAACGTGTACTCCAATGATGTCGGCAGCCGAGGTGGGTTCAAAACGGGCTGAGTTGGGTATGATGTTGGCTAAGGTGGACAACAAAATAATGTGCATGGCTTTGAATACAATTTTGCCAGCAGTGCACAAAAAATCCTGATTTTACAAAAACTGGCTGTTCAAAATGCTCATTGGTTATTTGGTTGGTGAGACAGCAACCCAAAGTTGACGTATTTTCTCACAATTTTTAGTCACCAACTAACTAGTCATCAGTGAGATGCCACCTGTGGTGTGTTAGCACTCTGCGTCAACCCAGCTAAGTTCTGCTCCTCACCTCTTTTGGTTTCTTTGATGTTCGTTTTATTTCTGAAATCTCATATCTATGCTGGGTTCGATTAGTGATTTGTGAAGAGTCACTGGCAGCTTGAAGATGAACTGGTCTTTGCAGCCAATTCGCCGGACGGGTTTTGTGAAACTGCCTGAAGCTGGTTGTATGTTTTCTCTCACTTGTATTAGTGTGATTTTGGTGAGGACGGAGGAAGGGAGAAGAGCGCAGTGGCAGTGAGAGGGTGTGATGAGGCGTAATGAGTCGGGGGGAGAAAAAGGTGAAAAGAGGATCTGAAAATGAGAGACTGAGGGGGGAAGAGGTTCTGCTGGTCTTTGTTTACAGACTGATGGAGTGCCACGGAGGCCGTTCGAAGGGTGAAATGAGTCATGAGTTTTCTCCAAGCGCGCATGCAGACTCTCAGAGGGAGAAACATCCCTTTTTCCCTCCCCTCTCTGGGCTGTCACCCAGCTGTATTTCTCACAAAGATGGATGACTTTGAAGCGCGAATGAGAGGTTTATTTGATGGCAGCGCTCGGCTCGTATATTTCTCTTTTGTAGGAACTTCTTCTGTTCGTGCTGCAGCTCGTACCTCAGAGGTGAGAGCGAAACTGGACTGCCTCCTGTGAGAATTTAACACTCTTTGCTATGTATAGCCACAGCTAAATTAGCAGCCAGCCATTACTGAAGCAGGGACAGTCACATGTTCTTATTTGTGTGCCATTCATTGTTATTGCCTGCCATAACAACAAGAGGTGATAATGTTTTTGCTTCTGTCTGTGTGTGTTAGTTTGTCTGTAGTGTTAGCAAAACATTTCATGAAGCAGTGGACAGATTTTATTGAAACTCTGAGAAGATAATCATTGGATGTACATCTCCAGCTGGCTAACCTTTGGAGCCAACCCAATTCAATATGGCTAAAATGTGGTACTACTACTGCTACTTATTGCATAAATCTTTTGCAATAACTGTTAAAATCAACCCTGTTTGTCTGTTATCAAAAAAATTCATATTCCACTATTTACAAGATTTGTCCAAAACAGCTACAACTTTGTCATTTCTCAACAAGAATGAGGCGGGCGACATACATTCCTTCAAGGAATACTAGGATTTTAATTGTGTTTGTTTGAGGAAGAGGAAACTATTGGACATAAAAATCTTTCTTGGTTTCTCCTCACTGGAGTTACATCATTGCATCTTATCTCTAGTTGAGCATATCATTATAGGATAAGAAGCTCTTTTGATGTGATCTGTTTAGAGCTTCATCTGTTGCGGCAACACAAACAGAAAGCTCTAATTTGATCAGTGAAAGGATATAAATACAGAAAATCCTTTAATCTTCGGCAAATGAAAACATTTATCTATACTTTGAAATATTACGGAGAGCTTATCAGAGCGAAATCCACAAAAAAAATAAGAAAAAATCAAGTTGCAAGATGCTCCTCACAGCAGATGAATGAGAAAATAAAATTACAGAGCATGGTGAATTCCTTTCATCCGAGCTTATGTGAAAGTTTGTGATAACATCTAAAAGATAAAACGGTCCACTACACGTAGTTCAGCCACACAGAAAAAAATAAATAAATGAGGGAACGGCAGAGGGATACAGAGAGAGATGAGAGGCGAGATATGGAGCGGGAGAAAGAGGAGGCCGATAGAGGTGAAAAGATAAGAACTTTCCAAGACAAAGAGGGGAGATGTCTGCGTTTTAAACGGAAAAATAAAGGCTGGGAGGGAGAAAATGAAGGAGATGGAGATGGAGATGGAAGCGGTGATACGTGGAGTTGTGAGCAGCAGGAAGAGCAGGTTTGGGGAAAATAACTGTATAAGGAGCTTTTCTCAAGAGGCGTCCGTCTAGTCGGTCCCTGGATGCAATGGTCTGTTGGATTCAGCTGTCAGCGCTAAAGGTCCTTGGAGAGGGAAAGACAGACGGACGGTAAGAGAGGATGGCAAGACGGGCAAAAAAACAAAACACCAAGACAGAGAACTGAAATATCTCACTTCCAAATTATTTTTTTACATTGACATTTTTTGCATGCTCAATAAAACCTCCCCCAGCCAAGTCCTCTCACTGTCAGCTCATACAAATATCTACAAAATCAAAGTTCAAATGTGGGTTTGCTCACCTTAGTCACTGGTAATTTGGAGACTTTTTTTTGCTTAAGTAGGCTGTTAGAAACAGTATGGGTCTGAACTTTTTTTGACAGTTCTTTATGCTTTTAGTCAAATAACACTCTTTATTTTAATTTTTCACACACAAAAGAAACTTAGCTAAGTTTTAAATGAAGATTGTTCCTGAAAGTGCACCCTTTCAATATTAATAATGATTAAATCAGTGGTTTCTATGATTTTTTTGGCTTTAATACGAGACTGTTCCATTTTCCTTCTAATCCTCTGCAAGAAAAAAAAAGATTACAGAAAAAAACTGATAAGAAATTCATACCACAGAAGTTCTTTCCTGCAATGTTAATAATCTTCTGACCCCTCAAGGTTTATTCTTTGACCTTTTGCAAAGCTTAGGTTGGATGATGTAAAGTATCAGACTGTATTAAAAAAAGAAAATAGACTTTCTATCTCTCCAGAAAATGCTTTTTATGCATTATGGCATTAATCTAATAATGTCATACGTAGCGTTAGCCAGATAAAGCCCAACTTTCCCCTGCTTCTTTTTACACAGTAAACACTTAGTTTTTTAACTTTTAGTTTTCTTTGCTGGTGATTGTGTATTTGTACTTACAGTAAGAAGCTGTATCAAATACAGTGTGGAACTTTGTTGTAGCTGAACTTTTTTTTTTTTTTTGAAGACTTACTGTTCTTTGTTCTCTTTTTGCTGGAGGTTTAAGAGGTCATGTGGAGCAATAGCTAAATATAGGCTACCACTTCCTTTGCATATGTATAATTATCATTTTTTTATACTTATTTGCAGCTACGCTTCTACTATCAGTAATGAAATGTGAGCTAAAGTGAGAAACAAGTAAATTAGATGTGATTTTTGAAGCAGCAATTTAATGACGCAGAAGCATTTTTACTGAAGAACTTGCAATTAACTTTTATGTAATGAAAAAAAAAGTGAAGAAGCACAACCATGGCTAATGTGCTCCTTTATGTGCATCCACTGATTTCCAGAACCTTTAAACACACCAAAACACTCTGCAGACACGAGACTCTCAGGAGTCCTGCTCTTTACCAGGCTGTGCTCAGCACAACAGTGATTGTGTAGTCTACCCGCTCAAAGACACAAAGCTGCCTCAGTTCTGATGGTGAAGCCACACGGTGGATGTGTGGTCTGATCTAAACCACCAGCAGTGAATAATAAACCACTTGTTATTCCCTCTGAACATTATTTCAGTCTTCCTTGAATAAACTAACAGGAGAAATGACCCCCTGAGTTAAATACTGTCTGCCTCCACTGAGTACCCTATATTACAGCTGACTTGACTTTGATTTCTTTCGGTTAAGTAGTCATTTGGACTTGAATATTGCCCTGCACAAGTGGGAGTTTCATTTTAAGCGATGTTGTGTTATGGAACATTAAGTCCGTCCAGGTACTGGGCTTCAGTGATAAGGATATAAGCTGCTGTAAAAGACGATGGACTAATTCTATTACCAGCAGTGTCCTTTATTACAAACACAGAGCTGGGTGGTTAATAGGGGTTTGGGTTTGCTGTTCATGAAACATGAGAAAGTCTTTATTCTTTTGCTCGGGTTGTGTTGTGTATCTGAGTTCACCAGAGAAGTAGACTTTGATCGAGTGTTGAGCACACTCTTGACCTTTTGCTTTTTCTTCTGTGTTGGTTTGAAGGAAAAAAAACTGGTTGTATCAAAAGTAAATGCATAAATGCTTCAATATGTAAGTCGTTATGTGAACAAATGATACCAAAGTTAGAATTGGTGTTAAAAATGTGCCATACATTGATATTTCTTATTTAATTTTAAATTGTTTTAATTTATCTTCATCTAAACACAAGCATTATTGTAAAACTCCTCCAGTCCAGTAGCTTGTTGAACCTCCTTTAGCAATCATAAATTGAAGAAATTGTCTCCCGTTTGACTTTATTAGCCTCTCGTAACATTTTATTGGAAATTTGCCCTACTCATCTTTACAATGATGCTTCGGTTTGTTGAGGTTTACGGGGATACATTTATGCCAGCTTTCCTAAGGTTCCATCACAGCATTTCAGTCTGAACTGTTGCAACTATGACTGCAAAATATGTCAAAAATTTATCAGTATTGTAACATTAGCCTGCACAATATCCATATTACAATGGATTCCAACGAATCGCAGACACAAGTTCAAAGTTGATTGGAGGTGTTTTGGTTATGTGGCTGCAAAATAAACCCAAACTATCAGACCTTCATCATGGTTTTCAAAATTTCGTTTA
Source organism: Kryptolebias marmoratus (assembly GCF_001649575.2). Taxonomy (NCBI): domain Eukaryota; kingdom Metazoa; phylum Chordata; class Actinopteri; order Cyprinodontiformes; family Rivulidae; genus Kryptolebias; species Kryptolebias marmoratus. The sequence goes on from NC_051450.1 coordinate 18,094,651, forward strand.
AAAAATGTGTTTATGCTGATAAACAAAGAAGTCATACTAGTTCGATCTTTTTTTCTGATTTGTACTGCCATGAACTTTAACATTTAACAAGCCAACTGCAGAGAATAAAATGTGGCTCCTGGGTTTTTTGTGAATTTTCAAAACATTACGCAGGCTGACCTTGGGATGAACTTATTTCAACATCCACGGCTGGAAATATTGGCAACTGTCCTGAGTTTTTTACACTCGTGAATAAACTTTAACAAGTGTAAAACACTTTTGAAATGCTGGAGTCTGAATAGTTTGGAGATGCTCTCTTAACACTTCCTAGATTGATGTGCGGCTTCAAATGTTTCTTGAAGGTCGTTGCTGATGTCTTTCTTTCTTGGCATTGTTTTAACACACACCAGTATGCTTCAGAGCAGCAAACTGCCAAAATGTCTGCATTTATAGATGGAAATGTTATCACTTTCTAGTAATCGGATCATTAATTACATGGTTTTAATGTTTTTACATCACTATTTTAGCATTCTCTTAAGTAAATAAATTAATTCAACATTCAAAGCATTAAAATATGAACTTCATATTTTACACACTTAATTTTAACAATTTTATTGGAAATTAAGTCACATATTGAGCCATTTATGTGTTGTGACATTTATTCTGGCAGTTTCAGTCCTCCGTATACTGTGACTAAATCTGACTGTTTTAAAGATTTCTTGCTCTTTAAGAAAGAAAATTCAAAGAAACACCAAAGCAACTAAAAACCCACATCACCAATCTTGAGACGCACGTTGTGTGCTTTCGTGTTGCACACAGAAGCTTTAAACCCTCCAGCATCACGCAGTGCAGGCAGGGATTCAACTGAGGAAAAGAAATAGAGACTGTCAGATCGCAAGGAAAGTAAAATCAACAAATAAATCCTCAAGAAGAAGCAAATCAGAGTCAGCCAAGGCTGTAACGAAAATATCTCTGTGTACACATATGAGGTATATTAATAGTCCTTCTGTTTATTTCACATGCAGCTCAATTGTTGGGACTTTGGGGGGGTTAGCATAGAGGGCAGACCCATTGAACGGAAAGTCTCTTCTTTCACAATCTCATAATAGATTTGCTCCTGCTTGTTGACCCCAGCTTGACGGGCTTCACCCTAACTCTGACCCCAGCTTTCCGGCTGCCTTTTTATAGGGAAATAAATGCATAAGAGAGGTGCACAGATGCATAGGAACCATTTTACTGTCTATCATAAACTAAAACGAGATAGGACAGCTGCTCTTTAAGAGAGATAAGCTCAAGTCGGTGCAGACAAATCGATGAAGAACGGGGATAATTTAGTTGAATGAAATCTCTACAGTTGACTTAATTATTTGCAGAGAAGTAGAGTGAGGGCTAAAACTCCCACACAGAGGCTTATACCTCCTCTGGACTGGCCCCGTACGGAAAACATTGTTGCAGTGTTCTTGTTGTCATTAAAAATAGACCTCTGCCCTTATGAAACCAGGGCCCCACAGCATTCTGATCCATTTTGTTCTCTGTGCTGCTCCCCAAAGGTTTTCAAGGTGGGAAAGTACTTCCCATGCTGCAAATGTTAAGGACAGGAGGGGGTCCTGCAGGGTTGACATCTTTTTATTGACTTTAGCAAAACACATAAAAGAGCGAATTGTTAGAGATCATCAAGCGGCAGTTTTCCAGGAGGCAGTTGTCCAGGAAAATCTTTTTCTTTTGGCTTTAAATATATCTGCTGGTGTCACAAGAATCATACATTTTCAAAGAAAGATCTACACTTTTTTTTTTTTAATTTCCCTTGATTTTATTATAATTTCCACCCTCTTAATTGCTCTGCGCAAGAAAAGGTTTTTGTTAATACAAATATTATATTTATCCTCAGATTGGAGTAACCGTTTTGCGGCCGTTCCACTGATTTGAGGTCAGAGTGCACGGCATGAATTATGCAAAATCCCTCGTTTTATGGATTAAGCGGCCTCAATCAACAGCAGATTTTACACCCAGAAGCCATTTCAGCTCTTTTAACACCCACAGCAGCAGTGGCTGGTTTTCTCTGCACACAATGAAACCTTCTGTAACATGTCATTGTCATCAGCGGAGCTCCACACCCACGCTGACTCCTTCTGCCCCCCTCCTCTGGCCCCCATTTATCATAATTAACACTTTCTCATTTGTATTTCAGGTTTCTTCTTGGCCATTGTCTTAAAACAATTTGTGTTTGTTTTGGGGGGTGGGGGTGGGGGGGTTGTACATCCTTGCAGTACAATTTCTCACCCTTTGACATATTCAGGGAGTGTTTCAGGTTTAGCTGAACCAATTACGGCAATTGGCAGATTACAGTGAATGTATTTAATCTTTGATTCTCACTCCTTAGTGCTGCGGTGTGAATTGATGACATTCGGAGTTCTTGCTGAACTTTTCAGGAGCTGCACAAGCTAATTAAGTGCTGGCAAAATAATTAAAAATACCTGATAAAATGTTTCAAACAGATCCATATTTAGCTGTTGCATGTTATTACTTCAAAAAAGAAAAAGAGGTCAGTGATGTTAATTACAGTATACAGTTGTGAAACTTGCCTGTATTGATGTGGGGCATCGGTGTGAGAATTTCCCCTGTAGAAACGTTTTATGCTTTTATTTCTGCCTCGGCTGCATGTCTGATTAGGTGTCAGTTTCCACGCCGTCTGTCACTCAAACATCCACACACAGTCGGCTGCGCTCTCCTCACACAAAAGAATCCGACTTTGACGGGATGATTAATGCAGATTATCCAGCTGTATCCGTCGCTGGAAAAGAGACAAAATTTGCTCAAGATTTATGTTTCTACATGAAATGTTCTCACAGGAAGCACTCGAATTTATAGGAGGATATGTTGTGAAGCAATGCAACAAAGTCGATATAAGACTAAAGCCCTGCCCACTCTGGGATGGTTTTTGTGAATATGTAAAAAGTTTTTTATTTTTGCAGCCATGTGTCCACGATCCAAAATGGAAAAAAAATATTGAAACACACCCTTTGTTTTTATGTGGACAACCTAAACACAATGTTGGAGACACACTTCTAACAATAACACTACCTTAAACAGGGTAGAGCAAAAACCCTTTATTGGTAAACATAAAAATCTAAGGCCAAAAGGGTTTTTATCACCTAACTGAATTCTCTACAACACAACAAAAACAAACACAGAAAAATACCACAACATAAATCCAGTATATGTTTAAAAAAAACTTGGTGAACAGGAATAGTTTTAAAAAAACAGACACTTGTGTACAAATAATTTAGCCTGATATGCTTTGAACACTAAGGAAATCCTTCCCTCCAGCCGTCCCTCACTGGATACTGGGCCTGAAAAGAGTCCTTTGTCTGCATATTTGGACTGACACGACTCCCAGTCAACAATCTCACACTCCTGCACTTTTGTAGTTTAATGTGACACAGAGTAGAAGTTCCTTTTGGTCCATAAAAAGGATTTGGTTCTTGCTCTTATATTTGCCATCCTCATTCTTTTTTTTTCTTCTTCTTTTGACTATACAGTACAATATATACTCTTCCCTCGTTAGCATATGCTCCGTATCCTGTTTCCTGTTTCTGCTGTATTTTGAGGGCATTGTTGCAGCATCACATACAGGCCTGGCATAGTTACTGCACTTTTGGATCAAAACACTTTTAGAAATGCTGTCGTGTTTATGAGGATACTTTTTCAACTCATGTTTAAGTGTGCCCTCTCTGTTCATTCTTTTAAGAACACGGTTATTTTCATTAGCTTTGAATTTCAATTATTACCTTTGGTTTTTAAGTAATTTTGCCTTTTATTCACTGTCATATCATCAGTTTTATTTTATTTTTTTGATGATTTTAGTGTTTTTGGCTACTCATGTCTTTGTTTTGGCTGTTTTATGGTTTTATTATATATCACTTTGGTCAACTTTTATTGTTTTTAAATGTGTTCTGTAAATCAAGTTGATTGACTGATCTGTTGATTTTTTAGAAAGAGCAAATGAAAAGATTGTTCATAAAAAAATATGTTCCTGTGTGGACAAGGCCTAAGAAGTTGCTGTGTTAAAGTTAAGCACACCTGGAGGCCACATGTAGATTATCCCGCCCACCCCCACTAACATCCCAAGTTGGAAAACTTCACAGTCATCATTATAGCTGAGGGTGAAGGGGATCATTAAGTCATTATTTATGTGCTTTCTGCTGTTTTATCACCTCCAGACACAGTCTCACAATGCAGACACCCACACTCACAGCCCCAGAAGAATAACATAATTGTTTGAGGCAGCCAAAGGGGGTCACGCCTAATCGAAAAAGTGCCGACATTAACAGTCTGGGGCAGCTGCAGAAACCACTCACCCACCTTGTTGTTGTTTTTTTCTCCCTCTTGGGCTTGTTTGCACCTTATTTAGGTTTATTTACATGGCGCTCCTCGAATGAGCCTTCACGTTCACATTTTCTCTTCTCTGAAGTATGAGGTAGCAATAGGGGAAGTTTTTACAAGCAATCTCCTCTCTACAGTGGTATAAGTTTGCTGGATGAGTTCAGTTAAAAGTGTGCTGCAAACTGAGCATTTCGGTCATGTTCTGCTTCTTCCTCTGCAGCTTTATTTTGTAAAAGCATGCTGAGTGTCACAGGTATTTTTATAGGAGTTGGTTGATTTCAAGCTGAGCATTTTTTTGAACAAGCGACAATTCCAAAATAGTTTTGTCTGTAATAATAATTATTGCATTCTGCTAAAGGCAAAGTGGTGATAAGGTTTATGTCTGTGTGCGTGTGTCTGTTTGTCTGTAATGTGAGCAATGCATTTCATGAACCAAAGGATGGGTTTTATTGAAATTTTCCAAAAGTAATCATTAAATGTACATCTACAACTAATTACCTTTTGGAGTTAACCATGTTTAAGATGGCCACCACAGCTAAGTGATAAAACAAAAATGGCTATAACTGCCAGTTTTACAGATACTGATTGTAGTTTGTGTTAAACAGAACCAAAAGAAGTCATTTAGGGGTGAAAATGGTGAATTTGATGTTAAACAGACCTGCTTTGTGTTGCACCTGGAGCTGTGGCTCCAGAGTCAGCTCTCTGGACACTGCAGTCTCAGAAAATCTCAGCACTGCTGTTTCCCCTGGTGTTTCCTTTCATTTTTCTTTAAAAGACATGGGGGAGTGTTGCTTTTCCAGCTGCGCCTGACCACTGCACCCCCGAGTTTGTCCTCCTGTTATTTTCATGTCCTGATTCAATTACATCTGTGGGACCGGTCTCCAGATACAAGACCCATTGGCCCTGCAGTAAGGCGAGGACATGCAGTCTTATGGCATGTGGTGGGTTATTTATGGAGCTTTTTTTTTCCTCCCTTCAACTCCACTCCCAACTTCTTTCACACCAACTGTTTTCTGAAGTGCTCTATATATACTCTTCTTTCCTTCTAACTAAACTCCATGTTTTGGTAATCCTCTTCTTTCTCCTCCTTACTCATCGCTCCTTTTGTTCCCGCCTAACCTCTTTAGCACCCCTCTCCTCTGTACTCCATTTTCCTCCAGCCTTGCACCGTTCCCCAGTTTCACCACAGCCAACCTCCCCTCCATCTTTTGTGCCACTATTCTTTTCATTATTACCAACCTCTCTCCACTAATCCACCTCTGGTGACCCTAAACTTGACTTTCTCGTCTTTTAGCTCCTCTCCTTTGAAGAGCTGCTCCGTGTCAGAGTGAAGGACGTTGATTCACTGAGTTTTACTCTTTAGGACAGCTGAGCAGCTTAGTGCTTTCAGTAAAATACTGCAAGACAGGCATGTACACAGAAATTCATTCATCATTGTGGACATTTGCACAAGTGTGTGTTCACACCTTTAAGCTCGACTGAAAAGTGTAAGCTCAAGCCAGACAGAAGCAGGAAAACCCACAGGAATGCTCAGATGAAGAGTTATAGGCAGTTAGAAGGCATTTTCATTCATGTATGCATTTAAATTTGTTGCAGAATAACTGCAACATGTGATTGTTTTAGATTGTTTAACCATCCTAAGTCCCACCTTCTTACTGAATTTACTGCCAAAAAGATGTTTTAAAACTCACTAAACACTGAAAAAAGAGAAAAGAAAAAAAAAAACTGGATAAAATTTTTTATTAGTCAACACTTAATTAGCACCTTTCCTAATTTGTTGGGCTTTTATTGAGTCACAGCAGACAATTTTCACCCACTGCTGGAGGCCAAGTGAAAATGTTTTTTGTCTGTCTGTTTTTGTGTGTTTTTGTCTGTACTGTTAGCAAAATTTCTCAACTGAAGGGATTTAATTGAAACACGGACTGGATTTACAGCTACAACTGATTGAATTTAAAATTTAAAGTTGAGTCCAAAAGTTGGCTGTGGGGACCACCACTTTAGGAAACAGAAATTACTTAAGCTGTACTATAGCTAAATACAAAAAGTAGCAAACCGCTAGTTAAAAACTCTAAGTACCATAGGAAGACAAGAATAGAGCAAAAATACTCAAGCTTTCGGAGGAGTTGAAGAAATCTCAACTTTATTTCCAAGGGCAAAATATTTGTAAATAAAGTTAAATAGTTACAAAAGCCAAATGTCATAGCACCCATCTCTAATTGAGCTGAACGTTTTGATATATGAATTGCTAAAACTGCAAGTGTGCAGAAGTAGGTAAATTGCACAAAATGTATGGAAAAATAAAAATGCTGAATCAGCAGTCACACAACAAATAAATAAAAGCAAAAGGCTCTAAAAAGGGTAATTTATGCAATGAAGTCTAAAAACAGGCTTGTGCTCATTGAAGACGCTGCACGTACACATAAAATGATAATAAGTAGGTCAGGTACACACTGAAAAGGGACTTTTTAGTAATAATGGATACAACTGGGTCAGGTAGACAACTGAGGTGGTAAAGAAAACACACACACGCACACCTGCAGAAACATCTGGTTTGGGCCCACAATAAAACCCAGATGGACCCCAAGGGGTGGTGTGTCAACAACAGCCGAGACCACACATTAAATGCATGCTGTGTTCCTCCAACCGATTCCTGGGGATTCAAAGCAGTGAGGGGGTATTAACCAGGACCACAACCTGTAATTGCCATCATAATTACACAGGAAGGCTTTTGCAAATTAATATACGCCATAATTCTGGGGGAAATTTAGCTCAGTTGACCAAAGTCTTAAGAGCTCAATGTCTTGTTAGCCTCTTGAGTGCTGTTAGCGTGTACGTGTGTGTGCTTGCCTTATGAATATGAATTATGAGGGCAAGTTCACTTTTTACGTTCATTTTAGCAGCACATAAACATAGAGCATGAATATGAATATTAGAGTTAAAAGCGATGAAATTTAGCTTTGATGTTGAGCCATCAAAGGGGTCCTGAAGCTGCACGGTTCAGAGGGGCAGTGTTGCACCGTACTGTATATTTAGCTGTAAGCTTAAAGTAGACCTGTCACAGTTATAGACACATGCCTTCATCTGTCAGGGAAAGTGATGTAGCCGTCACTGCTGAATAGACAGTTTGTTTTCGCTTCAGGATGGCACTCTGAAGGGAGATATGATTGTGTGTGTGCGTAAAAAAAGAAAGACCACAAAGCAAATAGCAAAACAAAGATTGACTTTATATGTTTGTCCCTTTTGTGTACAAATGTGTCAGCTCGTCCTTGTGCAAGCCTTAATTTGAGCGAGGAGAAAGCACACAGCTCCTGGTCCACGCCTTCCCCATTAAAGCCTGCAGCTATGAAGGCTCAGGGAGCTAATATCGGCCCAAATAGAGACTACATCTTTGTATTTTTATTCAGGAAACCTTTGAGTTCTCCCCCTCCCCACAAAACTCATTAAACCCCAACACGAAGCAGGAAGTTCACACACACCTGCACTGCTGCTCTATACCTGCTGACACATGCATTCTTAAAACAATTATAAACCATCTGCCCACCTCCTTGCGGGTCAGTTTTCAATATCCCTATCTTTGTAGTTCTACATAGACGGAAAAAATGTTAAAGATGTGCTGTGTTTGTGATATGTGGCAATTTACAGCTTTACAAGTCTATTTGATGTGTGGTTTGTCCTGACAGATAGTAATTTTGATCACACGCAGTTCTTTTAGCCTCGAAGACAGTCGGGATGCGCGTCTTCCCTCTAATCTCTGGTGCACTATCAGGTTTTTTTTGTTTTGTTTTGTTTTTGAGGGGAAAGCGATGACACATGATCAAAGTGATTTCTGTCTGCTACACGACTCATTTGGGTCAATTAGAGGGAACTCATTATGTGTTGTCAGTGTTTTGGGGGCCAAGTGACACTGCACCCCAAAGACTTGCAATTATCTGTCAAAGTGTGACAGCCTCAAATTTTCACAAATGTTTTTATAATTCAGCTTTTTTTTTTTTTTTGGAAACATGCCTTTTCATAATTTAAAAAACATTAGTTTTTTTAAAAATTTAAAATAATTTTTTTTGTATGTTCTTAATCTAAAAGGATGTTATAAATACATAACTTTGATCTATTATTGTTTGTTAGAGTCACCACAGGTGAGGTGATGATTCTCTAAAGAACATTTTCTTTTATCACAAATAACAAATAATATTTAAACTCTTATTACTATTCTCTTTCAGGTTTTAGTGTTGAATTTCTTATTCGCTTTGAAAAAGGTGATATTGTGCATTGCCAAACTAAACTATTGATGTTTCACCCAACTGGTGTTCTTACATGAGTTGAATTTTGAATAGTTTCACATGTGCCAATATGGTTCTACTTCTAGGCCAGTGGTCTAATCGTGGTCCACGAGGACCACTATCCTGCACATTTTAAGTGTTCAACACAGCAGCATTCAATGGTTCAATTACCTCTAAAGAATGCACTCAAGTTCTTCATAAACCTGCTAATCACTCATTCATTCAGAGCCAGTGTTTTTAGGATAGTGGCCCTTGAAGACCAGGATTGGTCACCGTTGTTCTAGATTAGTTACCTAGTGCTATTTGGTTCCTAACTGGTTCTTTTAAAAATCACTAGCAAAAAAGTGATTTCAGCCAGAGAGGCGCTATAAAGCCAGCTCATTACATAATTTAAAACACTCTTCTGGTGATGTAATCCAAATTTTTGTTGAAGATTACAGTTCAGAGACAATATTTTCCACAGACCACAAACTGTGACTTGTTATCACTTCAAAAAGATATCTTATTGTTAGTAATCTAATTGTTTTAAGCCACATATGGTGTTTGTGAAAACTCCTTTACATACTGTCCAACTAACATTTTTGATCTCTGATTGGTCTCTATAAATGCAGATGCAAACACGAGTTATACATGACAATTCAAGCATTTATAAACACCAACTGGTGGTAGTAAAAGTCCTGGCAATGTTTAGAAATGGTGTTTCAAAATATTTTTTTAAATTCAGTTGAAAACTGTGATTGTAAAAGCAGCTGTATGTGGTGAATTGACCAGAATTCATTACACAGTTGGCCAAAATAATGCAAACAGGAATATGCAAACCAATGGGCTTGTGTTATTCGAATGGTAATTTGTGATACCAGTTAAAAAGTTGTCTTAAAAATAAAACTAACTAACTCAATGCTTTTAAACATGGTGCCCACATCATTATAATTGGTTATTGGTCTCTATAACCCTTCTCCCAGCCTCTGATGAAAGAGTGTTGTTGCTCTCATTGGTGCTGAGATAGCAGCATTTTTTCTTTCCTGGAAGTGGTGCTTTTGGTAGTGGAAAAATAACTAACATAAACAAGCAATGGTCTTGGTTTTGCAATGGGCAAAACCCTTAAGAAAGCCTTTAACATTAACATATGACAGAGTTGCTACAAGCCTAAATGTCAGACATATCACACAGAGTGTACATTCACTGCATACAGAGAAGTACCTTTTGTTTATTCTGGGAAACAGAAACTAATTTAGTGTTTAGTTCAGTTGGAGCCAAGGACCAACTTCTTTGACAGAACAACAAACTTTCTTTCATCATAAAATTAGAAACATGTCTTGAAGCACCACAAAAAGCCAGAAGAGATAAGCCATTATTCAAATGGATTGCCAGAACTGAATCTAAAGGACTCATGCAAACCACAAAGGCCCCACCCTGCAACCAACGGGAGCCACAAAAATCAGCTGATTTTAATGTTGTCATTGCTCTGTGCGTTTTGGAGCAGGGATGCCCAACTTTAATGTCTTCCTTCCTGATAATGGCTCTGTTATCTAAACTCAGCATATCTGCTGGCATCGAGCATCAACTTGATATCATTGCTCATAAATTTTAAACATGCATAATGCTGCCGTGCGAATCTCACTTGCATCGTGTAAGACTGCATAGCTGTGATGTTCTTTGGACAAACTTCAACCTTGGGGCAGACACATCACTTCTAACTTGTCTAGTGCACTAACACCCACACGATAAGATGACTTCTGCTGTGACTCTTTTAGACGAGATGGTGAGAACATGGCTTAACCTCAAAGTGTACTCTGCAAGCAAGAGCTACACTTTTCAGAGCCAGATGCACTTTGTATAGTGAATTTGAACAGGCCTAAGTTTCTTCCAGACTTTCTAGCATTGTTTATTTTTTTGCCTCTGTGTCTGATACATCAGCAAGTGAAGGGACTGTTCACACAATGAAGCATTTTGTGTAAAGTAACCAAACAAATGGGAAACTGCATCACTTTAACAAGGTGGTGTCCACCACATTTGAAGCCCAGCTAGCAGACTGTGTGAAAATACCTTCATAAACTATGCTATAAAAGTGCTTTATGCATTTCTCAGCCTAATTACAAGTTGTCTGCAGCCATTTGTCTGACTCACCTGAGAGGAGTCTCTTTGTTTTTCCTCAAGAACTGAAACTGACATACCAAATTAATGCTGCACTGTTTTCCCGTAGTGTTTTCTCTCCTTAGCTGCTAAAAGTCCATCAATAATAAGACATATGGAGCCCATCCTTAGTAATATGAGCTTTCTGCAAATGGCATCGTCAGCAGTTCCCATTACCCTGTAAAGGCCTGTACCTTCAGATTAAAATTCATTCACTATAAAAGCCCATTCATAGCTGGATGATTCTGTGTTTAATGCAGATCTGTTGCATCTGGCTTAAAATGATCAGTACTGAGGCTGAAACTAATCTGATAAATCAGACAAGTGCACACACTGGATTCCTGAAACACTGGGATCTCATCTTTGCTTTCTTTGCACCTTTCTTGTCCATTCAATGTGACATGTTGGTGTTTTAACAGTTTAGCATTGATTAATTGTGCAGTTCACACTTTCAAGGAGGACAGACTGCGCTGATCAGAAAAAAAGAGCCTATGGGCAGAATTATAGCACAATAAGATGAGATGAAGGGATTTCCATGAGCTTTAGCTTCCTATTTTGCCTTTGAGGTTTGATCTTTCTGTCCACACCTACAAGCATGTAGCAGCTTCTCAAATGACCTCATCCCCATCGCCATGCTACCAAAATGTGCGGAAAAGCTACAAAAACATTTTCAAGTTTGGTCGATTTAATGAGGATAGTTGTTCAAGTTGAGTTTAACAAGTGCTGCCATTGTTCACATCACCACAAGTGTTAAAATGAGAGCTGAACTCTCATTTAACAAGCATTTCTTCGTTGGCATTTTGTCAACCTGTGCTCTATTTCACTGCTTTTCATGGCCTTCCATTCGGATGGTATAGAGAAACTCTTCCTCCACAAAAGACTTTGTCAAATGGTTAATGAGCACATGGTGAAGGACAACCTGGCCGTTAAGCCCTAGGACCTAAGAAAGGAGATAATGACATCTATTGATGTGTGTTAGATAATGATACGTGTGGTCTGAAGCGCTTAAACTTTTGCAGTAAAATTGTTGTGGTGATTTAAGGATGTGTCATCTTCAATACTTTATAAATAGAGAGTGATTGGCAGCTGTTATTGCTGCACAGTGGAGGATGGCATTAAGGTTAACAGGTATTTTCAGCATGGAAATAAATACAAAAACACAGACTGTAGAAATAGTCAGAAGATAACGAACAGCAGTAATTGAACATAACATGTGGTTTGATGGAGGTCTTTTGGAGCAATATTTATAAAGCCTAAAAAGATTCATCCTAAGAAGAAACCAAATCAAAATGTGGACCTGTAAGCTAACTTGGTCAGTGTTAACCCTACCTTTTTTGTACAGTCACGCTTTTTTCCTGTTGCAAAATTTGTGCTATTTTAAATACATCCTGGTCTCTCTCATGTGGGGAAAAAGGGACACAGAAGGAAATGCAATTACAGGCTCTGTGCAAAATCCTAATCACCAGGTCCTGGTGTTAAAAGTTATCCTCTTTAATGTGTTGAATTTCAAAGCCACAGCATTTTATTCACTCACCCACATCTTGGGAAAATGTAAATAAGCTTATTAACCAGACGTTTTTAGTATGAGCTTCCTGTGACCTCAAGAAAAGGATGTTATTCAAGCGGAGTCCCTAAAGATTTACCAGTAGAAATTATGTATTTTCAGTGAATGAGATTATTGAATTTATTATCCCAGTAAATTTGAAAAATAATGTTGTGACATATATAGGTTGTGGTTTTGTTGTGTGTGCATGTAGGCTGTTAACTTTTCTGGATCTTTTTCAGTAAAATGCTCATCTTGTTTGGCCCACTTGACCTTTTATGGACTGAAGTCACAAAACCACTTTAGGAGAGTTCACTTCTGTTACTTTAAAATAAAACAGCAACGAAAAAAAAACTCCAAAAACAGCAAGTTATAGTGTAGGCATTAAAATTAATTATTTAGGATTAGTAGTTTGATCTTGTTGTAAGTATACTGCTTCACAGTGTTAATTCTGCACACTGAAATTATTCAGAAAATAGAAATAGACTTTTATAAAACCCCCAAAAAAGAAAAGATCTGGATGCCATGAAAGATGTGACTTAGATAAATACTAAGGCAATATTTTCTTTTTTCCTTTTCTTTTCTTTTTTTGCAAACAGTATAAATCCCCCAAATTATATCATTTCTCTTGTAAGTCTAATTTATTTATGTCAGTATACATCAGTTCTTCCATTTTAAGCTTGAATTATTTTATTGTTATCAGCCCAACAATAAAATGAAATGAAAAGTGCATTGGCAGAACAAAATTTGCAATCCCTTAACAAAAAAGCAATTACAACAACCCCAGTAAATAAAGTAAAAAGACTTTAAATATCTATATAAGTTCAACACCAAGTGGTCAGTTAAAAAGTATAAATACTAATGCAGAACTGATTTTGGGTCTAAAAGTGCATAAAAGTGCTGAATTGAGAATAGCTGTTCATTGATCTGACAGCCCAAGGAGAACAAGTTGGAGGCAATTTAGGGCAAGTAATAGGGTAATAAATAATAATAGTTACCTCAGGCAGGTGATGGTAATAGGTGAATATAAATATAAATGCAGTATCCAGGAAAAAAGAAAAAAAAAATGTTTAAAAAAAATCTTAACTTTGTCAACAAATACATCAGGAAATGCTGAACTTCTGCAGATACATTTTTCCATAAAGAAAGAATATATTAGCATATTTCTTCCTCCACAGTGTAATTCTTACATAAAATATAGAAAAAGGTGGGTGAATTGCAGTGTGGGGGGCAAATGTTTGAGCCTAAGACTCATGATTTACTTTATTTACTTCTGTGATAGCAACATTAGTGAGGAAATGTACATTGAAGTATGAGATCAACATATTCTTGTTTGATAACAAATTTCAGGATAACCATGAATTGTGGAACAAAGGGTATGTTACAAAAGAATGGTCCAACCTTGTGTTTACATTGCCCGAAGTCCTGACCTATCCCCATTAGAGCATGTGAAGACATTTATGAACCGAAAAATGTAAAAGCAACAACTCAATTCTTTAAACACCTTAGGATGTGCTTACAGAAACAATCTTGAAAAAAACCCCACCTGAAACATTTTGTTACTTGGTTTCTTCAAATCCAGAACACTTTTTAGAAATGTAAGGAATAGCAACATTAACATGGTAAAAGATTAACCAATTCAGTTTAATGTAAAATAGACTGTATTGCAAGGCTGAAACATTTATTTATAATAACCAAAAAAATAGCTCTATAAGGAAAAAAAACAATTTTTGAGCTCATTCTGTATGCAATATAATAAAAGTCTATGAAACCATGGTAATAACTTTTTACTTTTATTTTGCATCATAGCACTCACTTTTTCCAACTTGTTTATATGTTGAAAACTGATGCTTAAGGCTTTCTGTGATATTGATCTGTGATGCCAAGAGGTTCAGATTTATACCACTGGGGTGATAAGCCAAGTCGAGGCAAAAATAATATACAGCACATTAAAAACAACCTCAGTTGACCAAAATGCTTTACAGAGTTAAAAAAAAAAAAGAGTAATTACTTTTGGGCCTTACTGATCAAAATCTAAATGATCCTGGTAGGGTAAAGGGGAAAGCATCAAATAAATTTAGGTTAAGGTCAACAAACAGTTTGATCGCATTTAAAATAGAAGTTGACAAATTGTTGCACATGTCTTTAGCACAACAAAACAACCATAGTTTAGGGCCAATCCTGGTCCTGCTGCGCCATTATTATGTTTTAGTTGTTTCTCTGCTTTGACAGACGTGATTTGAATGACTGAGTTATTAACAGGCTTTTGCAGAACTTGAAGACCTACTGAAGAGCAGGAAAACATCTAAAACATGCAGGATAGTGGCCCTCCAGGACCAGGATTGGACATCACTGGTTTAGGGTTTCCTCGCCTTTTTTTTTGTTTTCATTTTTTAACAAAAACTGTGCAAATTGTACATAGTTAGTGTAACAAATAATTTTTTAGATTTTAGCTCCAAGTTTTATTACTGGTAAAGTCCTAATCAGGACATTAAATTGAAGTCTAATGCCCAATGAAAACATTTACCTATTGTCTCCACTCTAACAGAAGTGAATAAAAACTCTGTGTAAGAAAATAACTGGTTTCTACAGTGAGGCTGAAGTTTCAGCTTTCACCCGTGTTTAATAGGTCCAGAAACATATTTTGCCAGAGGCTAAGGTGTGCAGGTTGGTTCGAAAAGTGGCTAGAAGTCTCTGGCGTCTTTATTTTTGAGGAGACTAACTGTCAAAGTGGACTGGTCCATTCAGCTCTTGATGAAACACAATCCTTCAAACTCCTCAGTGGCGTAAGAAAAAAGAAAAGACAGGAGTCAACTGAGAGGGAGATAGGTTTCTTGCTCCGTCTTGCAGAGACATGATCGCATCAGATGCCTACAGGCTCTGTCTCCGATTCTACTCTTCTGTTGTTCCAGTTCACCCCTGGGAGACGAGTTCAGGGAGGCGGGGGCTTGGGCAGGCATACTCATGCATTTTCACAAACACACGCAACAACAAAAAGAAACATTGGCTTTATCCTTTTTCATGGTAAAACTGCTGCCTGAAACGAGCCCATCTTCCTTTTTTTTTTTGACTGTGCTCCAGCTTTCTGCCACTGTGCCAATCTGTGATGGTAACGGGACAATTACAAAGGACCAGACACTCAAAGAACACACACACACACACATGCACACACTCGGGTAATTAATTGGTTCCAGTGGAGCCAAGAGCTAATTTACTATCACTCATGCCACATTTCTTCAGATACAGAAAGATGACTCATCTGAAGGCAGATTTCTTGTGGCTTCTTCTCCATCTGAAAGGTCCCTTATGTGGATCAAAATACAGTATATGCATGTGTTTTTAAGGCAAAGGGGTGGTTGGGTTTTGTTTTTCAGCCATATAATTACTGTGCTGTAGGAGTTGGCAGTCTGTTAAGGCTTGTTATCTTGGATGTGTTGATGCAAGAAACATGTGGGAAGACTGATTGTAGGACACTTGTCCCTGCCCCTTCGCTTCCCTTCTAGTTTTGAACAACTGGGATTCCAGTCAATGAAAAACAGACAAACAACAAAACAATGAATGTTATAAAGATCAACAGAAACATATCAAACACTGCTCAGCTGATCTTATTAATACAATGAACTGGGGTTGACCATGTTAAAAAAAAGGCAAATCATGGTAAATCACATCAGGTGCTGCAGCTTTCTTTTTTCCTTCTGAATGCACAAAATGAGGACACATTTGTGTGTGTATTAACACTAAAGTGAAAACCAGATTGATTAGTTAAACAAGCACAAAAAAAAATTATTCCCAGAAATTTGGACTTGGCAAGTCATAATAAATTATTTTTTAATAAACCATTTACTTTCAAATATTCTACAATAAGAATATAACAAACTGCAAGATGTAAGAACATCAGCAAGATCAAATTTTAAACATTTTTTTATTCTTATAACTATTCTATTAGTTAAAAAAAACTGTCTTGCATGTTCTTTATTTTAAGTTAACCTCTGCAAAACAGCCTTTTTACTTTATTAGAATTCAGTCACGATGTACTCCCAGAGAGACACTCTTAAAGCCTCGACACACTTCTGCACATATCCAAGCCGTAGAGACCTTGCCAACGCGCACACACTCGTATTTCTACTATTTTTGGATTAGCCGCACCACAGTGTTGCACTTAAGGGTCCACAGTTTTCACTACAGTCTAATAGGTAGCAATAATGAGCTGATTTGTTGAAAGTCTATCGAACAAACAGTGTTTGAAGAATTTGTCAGTTGGTTTATAGAAGCTGGCATGTTGTATTTTTGGAACCAGAGTTTGTGCACTTGGGATGTGGGACTTTACATCCTACTTACTTCCCTGCACTCAATCATGACCTCCCTTTTAAGCATGAAATAACTAATTACAGCTAAACATGTTAGAAATATTCATTTTTGAACATACAGCAGCAAGGTAAAAGTTGTGTGAATCAACAGGAGTCAACAACTATATATATATATATATATATATATATATATAATGTTGTTGTTTTTTTTTTCATTGTGTGGGGACTTAAAACTTGTATTGGAACCAGCCTACAGGGAAACTGTTCACATCAACTTCCAGGTTCTGGTTAGGCCTCGATATAAACTGTCTATCGTCAACACACACTCAGAATTTACACTTTTCCACTGAGCTACCTGGATCAATTACAAAGGTAACTTTCATCTGAGTGACCCATTGTATAAAGGTCTTTCATTTTTATACCTTCCTTGTTCTGTGTTTTAAATAGGAAACAGTTTTAGCCATAGAAACGCTAAAAAAAGAGAAAATTCCAATATTATCCTCTTTATAACTGTACAATTAAACAATTCAAATTGTATTTAAATGTAATGCCAGAACAAACATATCATTTTATGTGCACCTCTGTCCATGAAGCTCCAGCTTCAAACTGTTAAAAGCTCTGATTATTCACAGCAAGTGGAACAAAAGGGACCCAGCCTTCCCCATAAAATCTGGAAAAGATTTCATCCATCATTCACAACTCATACTGTGTCATCACGAAAGCTGATGATTGATTGCGATATTAGTAATTGGATGATTTGAAACTGCAGTCTTCTGTGCAGAACAACCTAAAAAGAAAAAAAATCTGCACTGGGTGATTTTTATACTTTCAGCTGAATGAGAGGAATTTACCCTTGGACGGCTGTAATTTTCTTTTCATTTATACTCTGGCAAACGTCAAGGTAGCATTTCTGTGACCTTTTGTCAGCGCAGATCAATGGGTTGGTCCTGTAGTTAGTACCTACCCTTGATACCGGCAGAGCAGAGAGCGCCTTTACTCTGTTTCTTCACTTCAGAGGTTCTGAAGGTATGTGTGTTTGTGTAAAGCCAAAGTCAGTTTTACACTTTGCATGTGTTCACAGCTGCAGACAGTGATAGTATAATTTTGCGCCCAGTGAGAAAGCGGGCTACCCGTTAGCCAACCATGTAATTAAAGCATTAAAAATGTCACCACTCCTCTGTGGAGGGCTTTGTACGCACCTTATCGCTACAGTCCCAGGTGAATGTGCATTTGCAGGTTTGATGTTTCTGTTTTCTTGTGTACGGTAACTTTTGTAAGTCTTGGAAGAATTGCGGTCATCTTTGCAACAACTCCTGGATCAGTCATTACATTAGATGACTAAGACGGCACACGGAGAACAAAGGATTTGAGGTGCAAGAAATCGTTGATGTCAGTGCATTACTCTAGCAGTTAAAAGCTGAGAAAATGACAGGAAATTTTGCATCCTCTCTGAGGTGTTGGAAAAATGAAACAGGTTTATGAATCAGTCTATCATTTTGGGGTGATGATATGAAGTCAGAGAATAGTAGAAACCTAAAACTCTCAGTGAGATGTAGACTGAGAACCGTAGTGACAAACTCCGGATTTTGTCACAGAGATTTATGGGACTTCAACCCTGCAATGTAGTTGTGACAACTTGGTCCCTGTGAACAACATTTTCTTGACACTTTGAGCAGCTCAGACAATCGCCTCGGGGTCTGTAGGATGTGTCAGAGCCACTGTCTCAACAGCCGATCAGTGCCAGGGTCAGGCTTATGAGTTCTTTCTCTCTTTTTTCCAGTGAATAGGCTTATTCAGACATCTCTTTGCAGTGGCAGCAGTCAGGTCATAGTAAATTAGGCAAGTTCAGACACGGTGGAGTGATGGTAATTAGTACAAAAAAAGGAGCGTGTGCACAGATCCTGAAAGCTGATATTATTCATTTTACTACTTAGGGTCGTTTTTAACTTGGAAAGAAAGCTAGTTAGGTTAGACTCCTGTGAATAAATGTTTCCAGTGAACGTGTATTTCACTTAGACATGATGGCACTGAAAAATGTAAAGGTTACAGTGTTAAAAAATGGCAATTACTGTGTTTTAAATGCCAACTATTTTCATGCTTGGTGCCAACAAGGGTTAGCAACCTACTAAAGTAGCATCATATTTCTCAGCTCTTCTGATTCAGTGGAACCCTCCTCAAAAGAAGAAATCCCCAAACCAGACATGATAAATTCTCTATAATTAAGAAGTCCTGACTCTGCCTTACCTTGACCTAAATCTGAAAGAAAGCAGCTTTTGTTGCGCACTCTAAGGTCTACTGTGTTAGACCTTAGGTAATTATGTCACACGTCATATTGAACTACCTCCAATAATCACAAAGGCGGCAACATCAACACAGATTGTTGTCACATAGCATTTAAGAGTTAATCACTGTTCTAAAGTATGTCACTTTCAGTGCTACACTAGACCTTTTTTACCCTACAGGGATAACTTAGTTTTGTGCTAAAATATATACGCAGGTTGTATTCAAGCATGTGAAAAGGCAAGATTATGAGTGCTAAGTCAGCTAAGTTGACAAAACAGAAATGAGTTTAGTGGCTTTGAGGAACCTGGGGTGGGGCTTGTTGTGTTTTTGAGTAAATTGCTGGGTGTGTTTTCTAGCAAAGCAGCGGAGAGTGTCTATGTGTGTGTTTTTCTATGATTCAGTGAGTGTGTGCAAATGTGTGTGATCTCTGTCCCAGATTTATCTGGACCAAAGCTATGGTTGTGGTCAGGCTTGTCATCCAGGTTGGCCAAAAAAAGCTTTCTTAAAATATAGTGCAAAGCTTTTGCAGGGTTTGAGAGTCATTGTTTTTAGCTTGAAAAAGAAATGCACAAGATAAGCTGAGCTGTGCACGACTGTGTCTCAGAAGAAGAGAAGTGTAAGATTATCCAAAAATCACTTCAAAACAGTCTAGTTCAAAGGTTTCAGTAAAAAGTTTGTGAAACAAACTTTTCTGAAGGTGAAGATGTGCAAGATCTCTACCAAAAAAACCTCGCTTTTGCTTCAAATTGCAAACAGCCTTTGCCACTAAAACAGGAAGGCCATGGAAACAGAGTGTGCAATAATCAGACATAAACGTAGTATCTGACTGAGCTGTTGATGACTAATTGAGAGCGACTGTGGCTTAGTGATTAGAGCAGTTATCCTCCAACGAGAGAGTTGGAGGTTCGATTCCCTCAGTATGTATTCCTAAGCAAGACACTGAACCCCTCATTGCTTCCAATGGGTGCCTTATTGGTGTATGAATGTGATCTTAAAGTGCTTATCAGGCTCTATAGAAGGATTTATTGATATTAGCTTTGTTGAGATGTAGTAGAGTTCTGCAAAAATAGTCATAGAGTTGTCATAGGTGACTCAAACACATTTCAAACCTTTTTTTTCATTTAGTTTTTGTACTTTTAGAGTTAGAGTTGTGTTCTGACACCTGCATGGGAGCTTTCCTTAGGACAGAACACATCTAAGTCTTCAGCCCCAAATATCCAGGTTTAAAAACCATCCTAGTGATAAATAATAATTATTAAAAACCAGTCCATATTTGCTTATCTTTATTTTTAAAAGTGCACTCCAGTACATTTCATCATAAATATTTGAGCTGCTTTCAAGGTGGATACAAAGCAGGACAAGGAGGGTAAGGTGTGGGCGGAGGTTGGAAATGAAATAATATACACAGCCTAGAATATAGCTTTTTGTTTGCAGAATAAAATCCTGCAAACAAATAAGAAAATAAAAGTGGTTTACGTAAACTGGCCTCTCAAAACACAGCCGCATGGCTCACTTGTCGCAAACACTCAGAAATCAGTGAGAATGCATAAAGAGAATTTATCTATTTTCTTGCAGTTTTTAGTCACCAACTAGTCTCCAACAGTTGTAGTCTAGTGAGATTCTGGCTTAAACAATAGATTGTTTGAGCTGTTTGGATTCTGCAGTTTGGTTTCTAGATTGGGTGATCCTTTCAGATTACAATAAATAGGTATTTTTGGACATTAAATGAACACCTATTTTTATTATATCTCTAATGTGCAAAATTCTTATATTGACAACATGACCAGAGAAAAATTGGAAAGACCTTCAGAAATAATGGGTAACTAGACAGTGGCTCAGAATTATTCAGTCCAAGTGCGAACTAAATTCAGTTGAGAATAAGGAACCTAGACTGTGAAATGCATTCCAGGGCAAGAAAATTGGGAGAGATGTTTACTCTGCAGTGTGTGTGTGAGAGTGAGAGAAAGGGGGGGAAGGGAAAAATCGTATATGTGCACCTTTGATTTGTGCCCCAAAGGCCACACTGTGCACTGCAGATAAGGTTTTGAAACAAACAAGCCATCAGATCCGAGTGCACTTTTCAATCCTACTTTTAGAGACACAAATATTTCTTCCTGTGGAATTAATCTGCCCTCTGATCTGGGGGGTCGCCGAGCAGAAACAGGCCCTGCCACACCGCAATGAACTCTTTGATGGCAAAATCATCGCTCCATCAGTGTCTCGGCTTTGTTGAGCCTTTGAGACACCCAGCAGACTGAGGTGCACTAAAAGCATAAACACAGAGGGAAAAGGTCAATAAAAGGTTGTCACGGAGGGGACGGAGAACAGATAACATTAACAGACTGAAAAATCTCTCCACACACATGGAAATGAGCTCTCAAAGCAGCTAGATAAGAAGAAATATCAGACCCCTGACCAGTTTGTCAGTCATGTTGTGCTTTATGCAGCAGTCAGTCATTCGGTCAGGCACTTCTGCAGCCTCCCTGTCAGTCAGTCGCTTGGTTTGTTCTTTTCTACGATTATTTGTCAGTCTGCCAGCCTGATGGTCACTTGGTCATCCCTTGTCACTCAAGACACAATTTATACATTTGGCTCACTTAATCAACTTGGGTTGATTTGAGTATTTGTTGATTGTGTCATTGATTTATTGAATTATTAACCAATAAAGCAGTATAATATTCATTAAATGAAATTGTCAGTCATACTTTTCAGACAGACAGCAAAACAAAAGGCAAACATCTCTGCCATTACTTTCTGTGTTCTGAGCTAAAAACATAAGAAGCCAAAAGAAAAAAGAAAAAAAAAGACTATTGGCAGACAGAGACACAAAACAACAAACAAAAAACTGGCAATAACTCGCCTGATAGACAGAGTGATAAACGGGCAAACACCCAATCAGTTGAGTCCAAACTCACAAAAATAGGCACTCTGCATCACGGACACACAGCTTTATAAAGTAGCTCAGTAATGTCTTTGTGTGCTGTGGTCTAAAGCAAAGACTGGGTGGATTTTACTTGAGTGTGTGTTTGTGTGCGTGTGTGTGTGTGTGTGTGTGTCCTGTCTGGCCACAGAGAGTGATCAGTGAAAGGGAAAAGCATCTATCAGCACTGTGGTGTGACCCCCATCTCACACTCCCTTGACTGTGTTTGGACAGATGGATCATCGCTGCACCACTCACATTTGACAAATGTGTTTGTTGCATGTAAGCCTTATGTATGTGTGTGTGTGTGTTGCATCTATGTGTCAGTGAGACGAATACAAAGCCAGGATTTATTTGGGAGCCTATTCATTATGTATAGTGCAATTTAACCATCATGAAGTCCCCCTAAGACAAAATCAATAGTGCTGTTGATATGATCCTCTCTCCACTCGTTACTGCAGGAAGAATTCAATAGATTAGTTAGCTGACACCTCAACTCCTAACACATCTGTATGTGTGTGTGTGTGTGTATGTATGTTGTACGTCTACATGCTACTGAATGTCATTATCTACTTTTACATTTTGCTGCAAGGTCCTTCAATCTAAACATGATATGCAGGGTTGTCAAAAACATATTCACATTTATTATGTTAAAGACAGAAATTAGCCTTAAGCTAAACCTGGTGCAATGTATTCAATGTTTTTAACATTTGCATTATATTTGCACGCTGTTCTGATTTTAATAAATAAATTTCAAATTTTAAAGGTACAATAGAAAATCATTAAAATTAAAGCACTTGCACAAAAATTCAATGAATTCTTTGAATTAGTTTGATAACCCCACTTGTAATATCAGATTACATGTTGCTTACTGTTATGGTCAAGGAATGGCTTAAAAGACATAACATATGGAGTCTAGACAATTGCAACATTTGGATAAAGTTTAGTGAGATAAAGACTATATTTTCTTTATTTTAATCTAAACTAACTGGTAAGCTAAAGCTAGCATCCCATGTGCGAGAACTTAGGGAGATTCTGTGCCAAATTGTGACTGATTGGAAAAGAAAAAAAGAAAATTAGTTGCAGTCAAAGTAACACATAAATATGATAAAGTATCTTTATTTGGGGAGTAGAAGTGATTGTGTATTTTACCAAAATGCTACACTGAGTCATGTCCCATTTAATGAGAATTACTCTGGAATGATGTCAAGTAGTTGTCAGTGTTTTTGCTTCTTAAGGTATTTAGTTTCAGTCACTTATGTACATCTTTTAAATAAAGTCTGCGATTACACTTTCAAACTTTAAGCTACTCATTTATCATCAGAGTTGGTTGAAATTTGCACTGAATATAAATGAAACCTTAAGGATAGTTTGTCCCTAAATCATTTCTGCTCACATCAATATTTTTCATTTTCCAGCAGGAGTTTGGAAACAAGTTTGAACGAAAGCTTTTAAAGAACAATTCAAACAATTTCATTTAGCTCTAAAGGCTAAACTTTAATGGCTTTAAAAAAAAAAAAAAAGTGGTACTTCAAGATTTTGCAGGGTCCTATTAAAATTATTAAAAATTTCCAAGAAAATTTATAATTGGAAGCCAGAGTACTAGATAGTTCAACAGAACAACCTCATTGCCCTGTGTTGTATAACTCTGTGGGTCTTTGAGGCTTGATTTTTTTATCAATATTTAATAGGCATTTATCCAATATAAATTAAAAAAAAAATCATTGTTTATCCAAATATGGCATCATAGAAGTTGTATTTGATGGTTGAATGAAAATCTAAGTTTGGCTGCCACATGGATTCGATCAACAGCCTACATGCTGTATGGCAGTTTTACTTTTTACTCAAAATACAATTTGTCTATCTCTGTCATCCCCACAAGCTGTGTCAGGCCCAAAAACTTCCCCCCAAAAAGAGTCAACCTGTAAGTATCTTGCAAAACAAACAAACAAAAACAGAACTGACAGCCCCACCTGCTGCTCCTCCGAGAACAGTCATCAATCATAGATAAATAGGTGCATCAATGGGGCAAATACAAATCGGTGTTAAGAGAAGTTTATTTGAAAAATAAATTTTCCTGAAATAAAAATAAGGCTTTACAGCTTAATATCCTGCTTGCATACTGTTTTATATATGCATTTTATATGACAACACTATTTACCCCATGATTAATTTTTATGTGGTTAGCAGTACTTCTGTTCCGTGCCTTGAATGTACGGAGATGTTATCCATCACCAGGTCCCTGGGTGATATTAAAGTGTTTGCCACAAATGCACCTGTACTGAGCATGTGTTTACATGTGGGAAGGCGAGCAAAAGTAGGTGAAGGTGAAGGCATGTGCTAATGCCCCGGAGATGATTTAGAGTTAAACCGCTGAATAGCACAGAAAGCTCTTTCAGTTCTCTCCCACAGGACCAGTTGGTGGCGTGTGGCGAGCTGAGAGGAAAGGATCCACCGCAAATCACTGCATGGGAATGATGCAACAAGTCAGATGATTTGGTTTTAAATCACCGCCGTCTGCGTTCTGTTACTTACATTAAAAAGTGTGACGCAACTGCACGTGCATGCATAAATCAGGTTATCTCCGGGTCTATTAAGTCTTAGAATTTATGGCTCAGACATTTTTTAATGTATCTTGGATCTTAATTGTTTCACCATGTGATCAGGTTTTCATTAGGGGTTTGGATGAAAGTTTTCAGTAAATCCAGATGCTGAAGGTAAAACAAAGAATAGCGCATGCAAGAAATTGCAGAAAGTATCGTTTCATTTTCTTATTGACTTTAAAAAAATGTTTTTCCCCTCACAGCTTTGCAGTAAAGATGCTAATAAGTGCATGCATACTTATCAGTGATAAGTCATTAAAAAAATAAACCAAATGACATGTAATCCAATAGTGAGGCTCTGACTGCTACACTTTCAGGATGCTCTCAAAAAACTCTGTGAAGCAGTAAAGTCCATCCATCATTCTGGCAGCTGCAGGTTTAGTTTGTAATTCCACAACAAGCCACTTTTTTCATTTGTTTAAACGGGGCAAGCACACCAGATGGTCTTCAATGTAAACATGACTGCATACTTTTCCTAAATTTGTAGTTTTCTGCTACCAAGTATGGTCGCATCTCTTCAGTGACAAATGTCCCTACACTATCCCAACTTAATTTTCCCATCTGTCTCTCATTGTGCAAATTATTTATCATGTTAGGAAAAAAACAGTTCATTTAGTCTAGATTGTCATCAAAACATAAGCCAAATGAGTTTTTCTATGCTTCAATCATTAAATGACAATCAATACAAAGATTCTCAAATGGGAACTACAGGCTGGCTGCAAAATATATTCAGTCCCCTTAAATGTTGCATGGGCAAATTGAGGACTGTGGGCCAGAAAGGGCTGTTGGATGATCTACATTCAGTCCCCAAAGCTGTCAAAAAAAAACCCAAACAAGTTAAAATAACTAATTAAAGACTAAAGGCTCAATGATGAAATTAGGACATAAATGAAAACAGTCAATACTGCCTTTTTTCCTGCTCCCAGCTTAGGGTGCTGTCTATGTTTTGGACTAAAATAGGCCTGAAGTTTTATTTGCAAGATTAGTAACATTTGGCTAAACCCTATTTAGTGTTTCCCCTCAGCCCTAAGAAACCTATCAATCAGAATAATTTTCCACTATGACTTTTATATATTTCTTCAGCTGCTGACAAAAACAGACTAACGCAAAATTCCTAACAAAAAGGATCATTAACAGGCTGACGAATCTCTCCACACACATGGAAATTAGCTCTCAACGCAGGGTTAAAGGAAGAAACAAAGCCCTGAAAGTGCATGCCAACATAGCTGCCCGGCAAAATATTTTATACTAAGCAGTCAACCATCCAGACCAAAATCAAAGTTAGCTGCATGCTGTCAGACAAGCAAATCAAAGCAAGAATTTCTTTAAATATAAATTTTGTGCAGTCTGTCTCTAATTGTATGTTGGGAATCACTCTCAGCTACTACCACATCATATTTTAACTCAATGTCTGCAAAACTGACTGAGTTAAAGCCATTTTTAGATTTGCTAAAGTCGATTAGCTGTAACAACCATCTTGAATTGGGTTGACTCTGAAATAATATCCTTTGCAGCAGAACACCCAATGATTACATTTTGAGGTTTTTATTAAAATCTGCCAGTGGTTGATTAAATATTTTGCTAACAGTAAAAAGAAATGAACACACACACACAGGCCCGATCACCCAGCCTTCATGGCAGTTTTCATTTTTCATGACATGCCCATTTTTCAGCTTGAAGGACATTCTGCGGCACTTTCTAAAAATGTGTGTATGTGTGTGTGTGCATGGTTGAAATGATGTGAGGTTTTTGAGAGAGGGAGGCCAACAAAGGGTTCTCAACCTGCTGGCCTTAACTTTTGCTCCTGTCAGCTAACTCTTTGCAGGTTTGTGTGTGTGTGTGTGTGTAAATGTGTGTCAGTGGCCTGCACATATGCTGACAGCAATCCATCTCAAATCTCTGACCCCCATACACACTTAAACAAGACTGTAAAAACAGCCATAATCTTATTTCCTCAGTCAGCCTCACCTCTGGGCCCAGGAGATTATGAAATATTTTCTCTAAGTGAACGCAGACGTGAAAGATTATATGAGTGTCTGACAAATGGTGAGGAGAATGTCCCAGCCAACAAACTAACAAGTAAAATGGGTTCTTGGTGAGAGAAAGCATTGTTGGAGACTGTCAATGCCACTAGCATGCAAAACTGGCATTTGAAATTAATAACTAAAGGCCTTGCATTCCTTGAAGGAATGCATATCACTCGCAGCTTTTCATGCCTGAGTTTTAACTAAGACCATCTTATGATGGGAGGGGACTTGGATTTTTTGGTCAAACCTTGAAAATAATGTTATGCACAATCTCATATGGTATCAGAGTAAGTGCTATGGACTCTCAACTCCTATGAAATTAAACTTTAGCTCAATATCTACAAAGTTGACTGAGTTATGGCCATTTTTGTGTTTGCTAATGTTGATTAG
Organism: Kryptolebias marmoratus; assembly: GCF_001649575.2. NCBI lineage: Eukaryota > Metazoa > Chordata > Actinopteri > Cyprinodontiformes > Rivulidae > Kryptolebias > Kryptolebias marmoratus. Next base: position 18,121,496 of record NC_051450.1, read on the forward strand.
CTGTCGTGGCTGTTTTATATTAGACTGACTTTAGAAGTTAATCAGTTTTCGATGTCCATTCAATTATTGCTTTCTAAAAGTTTCAGTATATTGAATATCATGTGTAGAGTTTGTGTTGGGAACTTTCCTCAGCAACAACTACACAAAGTATTAGCACAATAGCTGTAAAATTAACTGAATTATAGCAGCCGTATTGAATTGGGTTGACTTCAAAAGTTAATCTGTTGTAGATTTACATCCAATTTTTATTTTCTGGAAGTTTCTTTTAAATTCATCCAGTGGTTCATGAGATATTGTGTTAACAGACACTCTCACATACACACATGTAAAAACACTGTCTACCTTCGTCTTTTAGCGATGGGTGATAAAGATGAAGAAGCTGATGTGGGATCCATCAAGTCAAAAGGGAAATGAACTCAAGTGTTGCTTGTAGATGATGGTGTTTCACATTAAATCTCGTCTTTCTGAGCCTTAGAGAAACCCACTCAGTGATTCCCATACAGGCCCCTGGATCATGTAGCATAATCACTAAAAGCAGATTAAATTGTACATTCAAGAGAGAAATTGAAATATAAACTCTCACCATCTTGAAGGAAAGCAAAAATGGAGAATAACTTCATGTTCCTCCTTAGAGCCACTCGGAGCTCCAAGGTGGATCCATATTTCAGGAAAAGAAGCAGAGACGAGGTTTGCCTGTGGAGAACAAATCTTTCCACCACCTCAGGATTTCTTTTTCTTTTTCTTTTTTTTTTTAGTAGAGCTGCATTTCTATTATTCTGCTGCTTTCACAGAACAAACACAATATGAATAGTTTTTGCTTATTCGCAACCTACTATTCACACTAAATCAACTCTATCATGAAGGGAGCATTGTTCTGTTTTTCTTCTTGTTTGGAGTACACAACAAATAAAAAGCCCCAGTGAAGGATGAAATAAAAAAGTAGAACATTTTCTGCAGTTTAAGCTACGTTCTGAAAATGAAACCAGTGTTTTTCTATTAATATCCTCAATGGTTTAACACAGCCTGTTACACACGCTGCTCATGATGTGGTGTACAATCAAAAATGAATAAATAAATAAAAAAAGCCCCTGCTTCTGTTTCTTACAGCATGAATCATTCTTGGTAACAGCATTGTATTAATGATTAAAAATTAATGATGTAGGTGGCGCAGACAGCTCATCTTTTCTCTCCCACAATGAAAGAAACTATGAACAGCTGTGCAAATAGTTGTTTTTCTTGCAGCGACTGAATTTTCTAGGCTGCGTGAATCTTCCATATGTATTACATAACGATGACATTTAGCTGGAATGAAAAAAACAACAGATTTACAGCAGCCAAAGGATTTCATTGACTCATGAGGAGAACCGTGAAGCTCCATATCAGTCATAGATACTTATACTGTATATAAACACACACACAAAGTAATACACTTTTAATCAAAAGAGCTAGCATTCCTTAAAAGGAGTGCATATTACCCACCAGCTGTCGTGCCAGTTTTAAAGATCTTTTTAAGAAATAGTGACGTTGTAATCATTCTGGTCAAACCTTAAAAATAACGTTATGCACAATCTCATGCTAAGTACCAAGATGTCATGCTCAGAGATGGTGTTGACGATGAATCTCAGCTACAACCACATCAAACCTTAGCTCAATATCTATAAAACTGACTGAGATTGACCTTTTTTTTTTGTCTGATAAGGTCGCTTACATGTGGTGGCCATCTTCATAGATTTGACTCCAGAGTTTAATCAGGTATAGATGTACATCAGTGATTACTTTCTCAGAGTTTCAACAAAATCTGTGCAGTGATTCATGAGATATTTTGCTAATGCTACAGACAAACGAACACACACACACACACACACACACAAAACCATTATTGCCCATTCGTCTTCGAGCGATAATAACACAAAACAGTTGAATGCTTGAAACACTATACCTGCACTCTATCAATATGTATAATAAAGCTCAACTTCTCTGGAAGCAAAGACTTGCAGAAAGAGCACATATTTTCAGATATTATAGTAAAGATGCACACAAACACACACACACATACACTTCAGGTGGATGAGGTAAAGCAGACCGTGTCTGATTTATGAACCTTGTGTCAGAGGTGAAAAGTCTCTCTGTGCCAGTGAGAAGCAAACACACTGCTGTTGCTCAGCAAAAACGCAGCACAATTTCTTATCTCATACTCTATCTTCTTCACACTTCTCTTATTTAAGATACACTTTTGCTGCATTTTATCTCTTGGGGTAAATTCTTTGTGAATGCAGAAGACAGATGAGCTAAAGAGTGGAGACTGTCTGCAATGTTCCTGCCTCCCTTCGGAGTAACCACCTCTTTAAAGTGCCCCAAAATTATGGCCTGTCAGGCAAGCAATTATCTATTGTCACTGTTAGTCGGTGATCAGCACTGTTATAAAAAATAACTTTTATAAATGTGGATCAAAGTTCATCAGATTGGACAAACAACGCCCCCAGTGGCCTGATGTGCCATAAACTGAATCCCCAAGAGTATATTTTTCACACTCGCCATGTTTTTTTTTTTTTCAAAATTGCCATTTTTTGATATTTTGGCTGTCAGTTATGAGTGTAAGTTACAGTATACTAAATAAGATTTGTAGACTGCAGCCACAAATCTCCCTCTTTCTTGCCTCTCTCTGTTTAGAAAAGCAAACAAAAACGCAAACTAGTATTTGTTTTTTTACATTTTTGCAGGGGAAAATGCAGCAAAGAACCTTTTAAAGCACCACAATAATTATTTTCCCATAAACACAACCAAAACGGGGTGCGGCTGTTTGATGAAGAAGGAAGTGACTTGTTGCTGCTTCATCCTATCAATATGTTTATTCCAAAAAAAGAGCATTTTTTAAAATTTGTTGTCATTTTCTCTTTCTGTCTTTCCAGGTGTGTCCTCTTACTTTTGGCCTCTGAGGCCTAAGGAGAAGTAAGCCAAGCCCAGGTCCCGATGGGACACTCTGCTACCCAGCATGCACTGCTGCTGCTGCAGTGCATGCTGGTCTTGCGCCCTGGAGGCGTGGCCAGCAGGAGAGGGCCAGTGCTGCTGCCTGAATCGCCCTGCCACAAGTCCGAGCACCCACTCATTCCACACTCAGGTAGGGGTTCAATCACACCCCCCCACAGCAGCGTGTGTTTGCTGTGAACTCTTTGGTTTTGTTATTTATATCCATCTCAACCTCTCTCTGTTTCTTTTTACTTCATTTTTTCCAGCAATGTTATGCTTGTTTATAAAAATAAACCTCTAAAAAGAGTCCAGGGTTTGTATTGATTCGACACCTTCCCCTTCGCATATTTTGTAACATGTATACATGATCAAGTTTAGCTTCTTATAATCTAGTGCATCACACATTTAGGGCTAAACTCTGTGCTGTTTACAGGCGATAAAGTAAAACATCAGACGTGACAAAACTACTTGTTTAAGTCAAAATAGTCGCATTTAATGAGAAATTATTGTTCTCTAAGCCCACTTCATACAGCGAACGTGCAATTATATTTTAACAACTGTAATTATGCTCAGCAGATCTGTCAAGTGTTACATTTCTCCTTATTTTAATGTAATGTAAAGGCAGAGGGTTGTTTTTGAGCCTTCTCAAACATAGGATCACATAAGAAAAGATTTTAATTACCTTGAAAGCTAAAGTTATTTCTGTCCAAATTGTTACTTTGAATAAAACGACAGCATTAATAAAGTCAGCATGTGTATTCAGGACCCCTGTTTTGTTGCTCTCATGTCCTTCTGTTGGTGGTTTTACTGCAAATTCTTGTGGTGTTTTTGTGCCATTAGGTGCCTGCTGTCTCTAATTGTAGATTCAGCAGGGTGTCGTCACCCATTCGTTTCATTATTTCTCATGGTAGTGCGTTGGCTAGGCAATAAACAAAATGTCCTGCTGTAACCAGGTGACAGAAATGTGAAAGAATGTATTTTAGGCAAAGGCATAATTTTCTAATGCTAACCTATTATGTTTAATACATATTATCACGCACTGCTAAGGACAAGGGAGGAGAATTAATGTTTTTGCCTGTACTTGTGTCTGCGCTTGTGTTTGTTTCTCTGTACTGTTAGCGAAATACTTCATGAATCAGTGAACGGATTTGTGATGAAACTTACAGCAAGTTTTCATTGGGTTGACATCTACAGCTCATTAACTTTTGGAGTTTGCCACCACAGCTAATCAATCTTAGGCTACAACTTAGTCAGTTTCACAGATATTTGTCTAAAATTTAGTGTGGTGGTAGCTGAGGCTGAACCCAACTTACACTTTGAGTGCTAACAGATTGTGAGATATGTTTAAAACTTTGGCATTACCTATTGAAGTCAACTGTCTGTTACCAACATATCTCATGAACCACTGCATGAATTTTGATGAAGTTTTCAGGAAAAATATATTGAATTAACTTTTGCAGTTAATCCAATTCAAAATGGCCACCACATTGACCTTGGAAAACAGAAAAATGGCTAGTTCATTTTACAAATATTGTGCTAAAATGTGGTGTGGTTGTATCTGAGAGCTATTCACAGCACATATCCCAAGTGGTATACATTGTGCAAGATTTATGCTTAAAACTTTAGCATTAACTGTTGGAGTTGACTCTGATAATCTTACTCTAACTCTGACATGAAAGGCAGAGGGCAATATGCCTTCCTTCTAGGAATGCCAGGCTTTTAATTAACCAAGAAACTTTAGTGTCTAACCTAACAAAGAAACTGTGCTAGTTATACATAACTAGGTAGATAAATGGATGAATTTCATCTAAGTACTGCATTTTTTTGGTTACTTTCTTAATTTTAAAATAATCTGTCTAAACATTTAGTCCCAGTGTACAAAACGTATCTTCTTGTTTTATTCTCTGTACCTATTTTGTTTGATCTATCAGAGACGGGATGCAGACCCACTCCTTCCTTACACCTTTCTTTCAAAGCTCTGCAGCTTTTAGATACTGCATGAGACTTCATTTCCCAAACCGCCCATTTTACGTTGCGGCTGAGCAGCTAAACTGTAATGAAATCCTGTGAAACCTAGTCGACAAACAGTACCAGTAGCAATCAATGCTGGCCTGTTCTTCCCACGGCAAAGCAGTAAAATGTCATTGAGCTGTTTTCAGTGTAGCAGAATCCAAGCCAGATAATCACAGTATGCACTCAGGGTAAAATTGACTTGAGGACCAAGGTCACTGTCTGTTTTTCACATGCATGCAAAGATTCAAATTTAGTATAATCGCCCAGCTCAGGCACGAGCGCTCTCCTCTGCCCCCGTTTTTGTCTCCTGTTCTGTCTTCCTTGCCAGTTTTTGTCGCTTTCTTTGAAGTGGGACTCCTCTGTGCGCCAGTCGAGTGCAAAGATGACTAACTGCCCAGCTAATGTGATACATTTCAACCTTGCGCTTTTTGCACACACCAGCTAGAGGGTCAGCTGTGGTCAGTGCATTTGTGAACTCTTATGTGCCAGATTGGCCCATTAAGCCCTGGTGGCTTAATACTTTAGGAGCATTAATAAAGAGGGCTGACAGTTTTGTTTGCAGGCAGACATGGTCCCCACTGAATAGAATAAAAGTTGTTAGTCTGAATAATCACTTTTGTTTGTAAAATTAGACCGAGTCTTCATTGCAGAAATATTATAAAATACTAAAATAAATTTTTAAAAAATTGACTAACCAGTCAAATAAAATGGAATTTTGTTTTAAAATCTTTGACCCAAAAATAAATGATTTATTAGGACATCATTTTGGCAAAACTGTAAAGTAACACTAAATTCACTCCATATTGATTCTTTTGACTACTGACTGTGTTATTTTAGACTGAAAATGCTTTAGAAACATGACAGTATTGTGTTTTGGAATAAATTTGATCCTTCGTCCTTTCATTCATCCGCTGTTTTCTAAAATAAATCAATTAAAACCAAATCATGTGCGATGACCTCTTTAGTTTATGTCTCCTGCCATGTTTGAACAGGAAGTTTTCAGTCTCTTGCAGCCCTCCTGGTGAGTTTTAAAGGCTGTATTTGTGAAAAACGTCTTTCCATGCAGGAAGGAAATTGAACAGGTTTTGGATTTTTATTTTATTTTATTTTTTTGGTTATGACTTTTGGTCATTTTTGTAAAGTCCTGATTTTTGAACCAGGTTTTAAAATTCTAATTAAAGAAAATGTCACAGACTACAAACTTAGAAGGTTCTCTGAGATTATTTTAAGTTTAATAAAAGTGGTTTTATTAGCTGAGAGGCAATGATTTTTGCCCTTAATTAGTCCCTGAAAGGAGCAGTGCTGTTTGAAAGCTCAGGATTCTCCTCTGCTATGATGCTTTCCTTATTCAATATTTTATACCAGCACGGATGTCACAGTTATCCAACAATGGTTAAAATACTTTGCTTATATGAGGTCTGCATTTTGGTTATTTTAGCATTTTCCCTGCTGGCTAAATGATCACTCTTGCAGAGCAATAAATCAGGAACAGTGACAAAATGATGTTGCAGTGTTCCACTTATATTTACAGCCTGTCTGATTGTCTTTCTGATTAACACCACCTGCCTGAAAAGGATGAAATTTTTGACAACTTACTACCTGAATAAATCTTTTAGTTCTTCAAAGCAGTTCCTGAGACTGTTTTCTTTCTGGTTTATACTTTTAAACCTGGTATACAAATGAGCAAAAGCATTTTGAGAAGTCAAGGAAAAAAAATCTTTGTTGCTCTGAAACTGTCAAAATTGCATAAATGTGCAATTCTTTACCTCATTAGCTGCTATTTCAGAGGGTCTTATGAAGATATTAGTCTTTTTCGTCATGGTTGCATTAAGAAGCTTATAATCTACAATTTTAATAACTTTTTTTTCATCATCTGATGAAAGTGGTGTTCAAAAGCATCTCAGTGTTCAGAGATGTAAAGTTAACAAACCCTTCTTAAAGACTGCTGCGAAATTACAGCTTCCTTTGCACTGAAAGCAACATATGAGTCATTACAAAACATCTAGACATGTTACATAGACAGGAATATAAACACGTATGCAAGTTCTTTGTGTGAGGGAGGCAAAACGGCTTGTTAAACCCATTATCATGCTCTTTTGTGAGTCATTGTGCTTCCATGTAATGTAGGGTAAATCCTTTGTTGTTGGAAATGTGCAGTGTGACGCTGCCATGAGTCTCCTTAAGCCAAGCTGGGAGGACTACAAACACATTAAAATACCCCTGTGGATCACAGCAGCCGAATGCTCCCAATCAACTCTGACCAACATTATCTTTTTGAACACACAAGGACATAAATGTAGACAATTGTCAAGTGTCATAGTTAGTGCCTACCTGTGGCCACATGTTTAGAAATGATGTTACTTATATTTGTTGCTCAGTTTCAAATAGGAATGTTGCCTGAATGCTAAATATGAAGACACTGTAGTTATTAAGGTTATCTTTAGATAATCATTGCAAACAAAGACAAATACTCAACCAGAGGTAACAAAATCTGTCTTTCTTTACCTAATACAATAAAAAGACAAATTATTCTATAGTTGTAAAGATTTTTACATCAAAAGATAAAAGATAAATTACTGCTGCTTGCAATGTATTTAACAACAGAACTATTATCTAATTATATTGCCTTCTGATATAGGCTTACTTTGTCTTTTTTATTTTATAGTTGATTACTGAGAACAGCACAGTCACTGCTTAACTCACTGAAGCTTGACCTTTCTTCTCTTAAATTCATATTCATAATAAAAACTAGCATTCCTTGAAAGAATGCATATTTCCCGCTCTTACATGCAACAACGATCTTGCAACATCTGTTAGCGCTCAGAGCTAGTACCACACCAAACTTTAGCTCCATATCTGTAAAACTGACTGAGTTATAGCCAATTCAGAAATATGTGCTTCAAGAACAATAATGTATTTTTATGGACACGTATTTATGAAAACCAAAAGTTTTTTGAGGGGGAAGGTTGTAATGGAGAGCTGGAGTGGGATTTCAGAAAACTAATGGGACACAAAACAAGCCACCTGCTAAAATAGGAGTAAAAACAGCACTGAGACCAAAAGGTGGTTGTTACTCATCACAAGAAGCCAGGGTCAAGGTTTGTCTGAGTGGCTTTTCAGTGACAGCATTTTTCTCTTCTGTGTGATTGTGGCCTGGCTGTGGAAAGGGCGTGCCTCACATGGGATTGACCCCGCCGGGAATGGTGGTTTTCTGACTTGGCACAACACTTGGCTGACAGAGCTGCAGCTGTGCTGCAAGGATACTGGATTATGAATACTGCTTTTTGCTACGTGTGGCGGTTTTCAGAAATGTTGGGTTGTAAAAAAAAAAACAAGTACATTGTACAGTTCGGTGGCATCATTATAAATGTTTATCCAAATGATACAGTTGTTCATGAAAACTGAGTTGAATGTGGTTTTTCATGGAGTATGTTTTGGCTAAAACCTTTTGAACACTTGTAATGTTGCTTTATTTGCTATTGTAAACTCATAGACATTAATAAGGTGTTATTTTAACAAGTGTTTCTGGATGCACAAGATTGAAGGCTTTTAAAGGGTATAAACTATGGTGTAAACAATGCTTCCTTAGGCCAAGCTGGGGGCCATATCACTGAAGAGTGTGACCAACAGGCTTGTTTTACAGCCACAAAATGAGCTCAGCTTTTATCATCCCCGAGCAGCCAACACATCCTCAAAAAGACGGGAGTGGAAACAGGAGAGCAAACAAATGGCCTCACGGCATTCATAAATGCAACAGGCTGCAGCTTGAATCAAGGGTGCTTTAATTAGGCTTTTGGGGATGATCCTTCAGCTGTCTAATGCCTTTAAGCTTGATTTTTTTCCTAAACTTCTCATATTTGATTTTCAAGGTCAGTTATGATCTAATTATGTCTTATTCTAACTGATTACAACCTTAATGAACAGAGATTTGTCCATGTTTCTCCATGTACAAATTATTTTTATTTCATGTGGCCCAAAGAAATTTGGTCATCTTGTGAAAAGCCCATTTCATCTCCTGAACCTCTAAATACACGTAAGATTTAAAGATTTTACCGTATACTTATTTGTGGCTTCACAGTGGTTTGTTTTGCTTGATTCATTCACTGCCCTGGAGCCACAGAACAGCACAAGCAATCTGAGTTTGTAGCTGTAAAAATGTACTCATTTTGTCATGCTTGACATAACATGGGGGCTAACCTTGGAAGTTTAAAGTGACCTTACATATTGCTTTAGATTTATTCTAACAATGCTGGTGTTTTTTTGTTTTGTTTTTTGGAGAGACAGGATACTGAAACATTTGTTCAATTCAGTTAAATTTATATAAAGCCAGCAAAAGTTGTCTCAGGTCACTCTTCAGCAAAAATACAGAATCATTTCAAATCTAATTACAATCAATTTAACCCAAGTATAATACAATACAATCATATTTGGTATATTTGAAAATGCCAATTAGTAGAAATTTTGTCTTAAAGAAACTAGGAGATTGTGTCAAATCTTTTTTTTTTTGGCACAATCCTCCATCTTTAGCAGCACATTGATGACAAAAGGAATGACTCCCTTTAAACAGGACGAAACCAAGCCAACCCTAACTATAGGATTTATCAAAACAAAAAGTCATAAGTTTAGTCTTTAAAGTAGACAGGGTGTCAGCCAAACAGACAGAAACTAAAAAGGTGGTTCCACAAGAGAGGAGTCTCTTAACTGAAAGCTCTTCCTCACATTTGACTTTTAGAAACTCAAGTAAACCTGCAGTCTGATGGCGAAGTGTTCTGTTAGGAAAATATAGATCAGTAAGATCTTTAATACAAGATGGAGAGTGGTTGTTGAGAGCTTTGGATGTTAAAAGTAATATTTTAAATTCTGTGAACAAATACCTGCCATTCTTATTCCAGCATTTAGAGTGATAATTTATGTCTTTTATTTACACCACACAGTGGTGTTTTCGAATTGATTTCACATGTCGCCATCGATGTTGGTCCGGTGGAACTGTACAGCCGTAGCATCAAGGGCTGGCAGACCAAAGACTGGCATGTCCTCTGATGCCTGGTGTAAATATTTATATACCCTGTCATTTTGTCTTCGTGTCAACCGCCCCGTGTCAGACGGGGAATAACAAATGCTATGTGAGTGATGGGCTGTTTCGTTATGAGGTGGTGGGAGTCGAAGGGTTTAAGGGGATAAGTTGAGGCCGAAGAAAGGGGGGGATGGGATTCATTTGTGTGTGTATTCGTAGGTTTCGGGTTGGCTCAGGACTTTGGCTGCGATTTTAGCCTTTATCCCAAGCCCTGCGTGTGTCTGCCTTCATCTCATCAGCAGCCAATCCCCCCCTGATTTGGTCATCACTTTCATGGCCATGATGAGATTACATTATCACATGCATTTAACATGAAGCTGATGTGAATCCATGCAACATGCGAAGCAGCAATGAAATCTTGAAAGTGAGATGGACCGTACAGTATGCTCATTAACTGGAGGTTTTGTCCTGTTTCCTCTCCACGAAGTGAGGGATTAGGTGAATATTTTGGCCTGGTTTGAAAATTAATTTTAAAAAAGCATGTGCTATATTCTTTGAAAAAGAAGAAAATAAGTTGGATAATAAAATTGTCCTTCCTTGAAGAAAGTAAAACATCAGACGTTTTATATATAAAGGTTTTAAGCAAAGATCTTGTATGATCTGTTGGCACTTTGGATATGTGATGAGAATGATTCTCAAACTAAATTTTAGCTCATTATCTATAAAATTATCGTAATGACAGCCATTTTTGCTTTTTGCTGACACTGATTAGCTGTGGCAGCCATACTGAATGGGGTTTACTCTAAAAGTTAGTTGTAGTTCTACATCCAATAATTACTTTCTGGGAGTTTCAGTAAAATCTATTTAGTGGTTCATGAGATTTTGCTGTCATACAAACACACCATATCACCTGCCTTGCAATAATAATTCTAAAAAAAAATGCTTTTATGTCTGTCATAGCATCTAAACCAATCTGTGTAACCTGGGTGAATGTGACTTTGGGACGTTGTGTATATTCAGCTGTGCAGCCTTGGGAGGGCCCATCCATTCTGCTTATGAATGTTTATGAATGGCTCCTTGGCCTCGTCACAAAGGCCATAAATCCTTTGAAGGCTGTTGTGGTCAATTAGAACCTTTTGCCCCCCTTTTTTCCAAACTACCAACAAAGATTCTCTTTTCGTGCCTCTCACACACACACACACGCAGAGATACACACTCCATCACCTCGATAGCAGGCCTCCCCTGGTGAGTCTGAGAGATTTATGGGGAAAAGCTGGGGTTCGTCAAGTACCATCTCCTCTCCCTGGGGGGAGGGGGGTGTCACGTCTACATCCGATCCTCTTTGTGGTATAAAAACAAGCCCAGTGAAGCCTAAGGATTTGCACATCTAAAGTTTGGTATCACTCCATGAAATGAGACAAGTTGCATCCTTAGTTGTCATGGTCAACTACGACCTTTGACATGTTGATTTGACCGTGCCTAATTATCACTGTGTGCTCTTTTGTCTGTAGCATGAGCATAAGATCTCATGAACCAGTGGATGGATTTTTATAAAACACTCAAAATGTAATCATTGTCCATCTACAAGCGATCAACTTCTGGAGTCAGAGCCAGTCAAGATGGCTGCCACAGTGAAGCAACCGTAGCCAACACAAAGATGGCTATAGTCCAGTCAGTTTTACAGATATTAAGCTAAAATTTGGTATGGTAGTGGCGGAGAGTCATTCTCAACTTATTCTCTGAGTGCTAACAGAACTCGCAAGATCTCACAATATTGCATGAAATTGCACATAATGTAATTTACAAGGTTTGTCCAAAACAGTTAGAAATCTGTTCATTCTCGCCACGAGATGGTTTTAGTTTAAAACCTTGGTTTGTGTGGCAGTGGGGGATATGCATTCCTTCAAAGAATACCGGGTCTTTAATTAAAATGTATTACTTTGATACTCCAAATAAAGCATGGGGTGCTTCTGTTACTTGTTTGTACCTTTTGCCAGAGATTTTAAATCTAACAAGAGGAACTGTCATTGTCTTTGTGTTGCTGTCTCTTGGCACATTTCATTGTTTTGTTACCAGAGCTGGGATTTTGGTCCCAGTACGTTAGTTGGAGGTGGCAGATGTTCTTCACAGGCTTTTGTTTTTCTTCTTTGCTCTGTTTGTCTTGGTTTTGAACTGCTCAGAAATCCTGCGTTTTTCACCAAAACGGGAAGTTGTTACTTTTGATGCAGTCGAGGAAGGAAGAGTGCGCCTTCATTTGAAACGACGTGTGACAGGTGTGCCTGAGGAAGCAGATAATGTGTTTCGAGGAGGATTTTCAAGCTGTCCTCTCCCTCTGTACTGGTCCTGATGGAAAAGCTCCCTGGCAAATTAAAAATGTCCCTTTGAAACATTTAGTTCGTATAAACTTCAATGCAATGACAACAAGAAAGAATTCAGCTTTGTGTGATTTCCAACATTTTAATAAAGTTCTTTGCGGAGAAGCAGTGGTCCCTGGAAGTGTAATCCAACCTGTGTTTACAGTAAAGTTATTGTGACTACAAATCAAGTAAGTGATGAGCGATGGAGAACATAAGTCACCATGATGACTGTTTGACCACCCTTGACTGAACCTATCGGGTAACCAGACAGTAGACAGGCCGTCCTTGTCCCTGGATTTGATTGGTCAGGGGTTAGTGGGTTGGGCGCCAGGAGAACAGGCATGTTGTGGATAAGATGTCAGTGTCTGTCTGGGATATCTCCATCTCCCTTTATGATTGTATGTGTTCCCTGCAGCACAGGGACTAGCTCAGGGTCCATAAAACATTTTGAGTCTTGGTGTGTGTTAAAGATGTTTTTTTTTAAACCACTCAATCAAGAGCAAATGAAAGGGCTTCCCATTGAGCCATGAGATTTTCATGTTTCATGGTCCATTTCAAGTTAATCACTAATGAGTATATTAATCCATGCAAAAAGCTTTCTTTGATTTAGGTATTTAAAGCAAATTAATTATTGGATTTTTATGTTCTTAATAAATTTACAATGATCTATTTTTGAATTAGAAACATTTTGATGTGCAAAATCTGTCTTTCTGCTTGTAAATTGTTTGATTATGTACTTTATATTCAGTTGAATTTATTTTTATGGGTTTCTAACAATGTCCTTCTAATGTAAAAAACACAAGGTTGTGACAACTAAAGGTATCACATTCTTTAAAGGTATGCATATCGCCTGCCTCCTTTCATCCCTCAGTTTAGGACAAAGATCATCTTATGCTGGAAAATGACAAAGTTTGATTTGATTGATTCCAAAAATTAACCAGTAAATGTGCAGTATGTTGAATTTTTCCTGGACACTTAGAGTAACTAAACCTGGTGCAAAAGTATGAACTAAATTATACAAAAAAAAAACAATAATCATTAAATAAATAGTGATTGATACAGTCATCCAGAATTTACTTTAAAAATTATGGTCTATACAAAATTCAAACTTGATATGTTTTTATCTTTGGCTGTAAATGCTCTGATTGACTGACTGTTCTGCTCTCTGGTGTTTTGTTTTGGGTTTTTCTTTGGCAGAAATGGAGCCGTGGATGTTCAGGTTCAAAGCAGAGGGCACAGTGGATTACTCACAGCTGACCTTTGACCCTGGCCAGAATGAACTGATCGTCGGTGCCAGGTAACCCAAAACCAGCATTTTTTAAAAATTCTCTTTCAATTTTCTTGTTTCCCCTCTTTTCTTTTTTGTTGCTTTTTTATTATGTTTTTTTTTCTCTTCTATTTTCATTTTCACTGTGTTTGTTGTGGGGTGTATGAGTAATGATAAGTTTCTGTGGAGATGTCTTCAGAGTCCAAAGAAAAATGGCTTTGGAGAGCCGAGTCCATTGTCTTTTTGAAGCCCAGCCAATGTTTTATAGTGTGTGTTTCTGTGTGAACACTTTTATTTCTTGTGTTATGATGTTCAAATTATGAAGATTCACTTCTATTTTGTGGAAAAACATCATGTCCCTCACGATGTGGATTGTTAAATTTGATGGTAAAATGTACTCAACGTGTAAGGGTTAAAAGAATAGTTGAATGGGAAAGGTAATAAAACAATATCTTACCTGTTGTAGATAGCTCTTTGAACACCCTCTGATTGAAGAAATAGAGTTTAATTTTGAGTAGATCAACAAACTAATGGCTAGTTCAAACAGGGACAAGACCAAATGAGATTGCTGACATATTTAAATAACTCTAATCTCAAAACAATTCATGCCAGTTTATTAGGGGTCAAATAGTACATGTATTTGTAACATGACAGTTTGCTACAGGTGTTTGGGGTGGTTACCTGAATTAGACAATGATTAAGTCTGTCACAAGTGATCTCCGCTCCCATCTAGACGCATGTACACATTTTATTTAACTTCACTTTACTAACAGCCTCAACAGAAGAGAAGAGAAAAATAATATCTAAACTGTATCCATTTGGAAAAGAAAAACTAACTAAAAGTGACAATGTTTGTCTTCGAGCACAGATTTATGCAGGGACGGTGTGTGAAGCTGAGCTGGACTCAGTTTAATGATTCTAGGTGTCAGTGGAGAGAAGCAATCACAACATGATGTACAAGAGACAGCAGAAAAACCATCTGGTGTGGGAGCAGAAAAACAAGGAGAAAAAGAAAAGTGAGCAATGGGAGTTTTTTTTAACACATGCCAGAAGTGAGATAGAAAAAGCTCATCAGGAAAATTGCGTATAAATATAAGGCCTCAGAAGTGAAGAAGTTTGCAGTTAAACTCAGAAAATAAAATAAAGACCTAGCTATTATTGAAGGAATGCATATCACCTTCAGCCTTGCATGCCAGAGTTTTAGACTAAGATCATCTTATGCTGAGAAATGAAAGGGTTATAGCATTTTTGGTCCAACTTTGAAAAGAAAATTATCTTGTGAGCACTCAGAGTATGTGTTCAGCTACTAACACAGGAAATTTTAGCTCGATATCTGTCAGATTGGCTGAAGTATAGTCATTTTTGTGTTTGCTAAAATCACTACTGTTGTTTCCATCTTGAATCAGGTTGGTTCCAAAAGTTAAACAGTTGTTGATGTCAATCAAATTGTTACTTTCTGAAGGTTTCATTAAAATTTGTTCAGTGGTTCATGAATGATATTTTGCTAACAAATGCCCTTTCACCTTTGGTGGCATGCTATTATATTATATTATATTATATTATATTATATTATATTATATTATATTATATTATATTATATTATATTATATTATATTATATTGTTATTATTCTGTCAACACATCCTTGCTGTGCTCAAAGAAGAGAAATGAGAGATTAAGTTAAATAGTTTGTGGCAGCTCGACAGCTGCTAAGTGTGTGACGCTGAAAGGTAATGTGAATAGATGCGAATAGATTGATGGCACCAGCCTGGGTTAGAAATATGAGAGATAATGGAAGGAAAGCGGGATCGATGTAAATATCAATACAGTAAAACAGGAGGCCGTGGCCACATTCAGACCTGTCTGATAGGTACTCTTCAGGAGACTGATCTCCTCAAAATGAGCTTTAAATGTGTGTGCGTGTGTGTGCAGGTGTATCGGTGAAGATGATTTTAACTCTGGAATGAGATATCTTTAAAAAGAAATGATTGCTAACATGAATGATGGGTTATTTTCCACTCTTCTGCAGAGATTTCTGTCCAGTGCTTTTTCTACAAAGTAAAATGTGTTTTCAATGATGGATCATCTTGAAAAAATAGCTTTGAGATTGCACTAAACTTTACTAGGTTTTGTAAAACAAACCATCAAATATATAAGGTTTGATTTTTATATTATTCATGATTAGTGTTTTCAGTTTTATGGTGCTCCTAAGGGGACATTGGAAAAAATATTTAGTATATTTAAAATGTTTTTGTTTTTTTTTGTGAGCAGGACAAACTATCTTGTGTGCACAGGAAACATTCTCATAGGCACACAATATTATCTGGTGCACACAAAAAAATACAGAAATGTCTCTGATTTGTTCTTCCCACCATTGTCAGCTTAGGGGCTCCATACGTTTTATTTTGTATATCTATAATTCTTCTATCTGACTTATTCAATGCAATTTGTTTTGTAGCTTTGTGTTTCTTGTAAAGTTAGAAATATTAGTAAAATTGCTGTGTTTAAAGACTGCTGATCTGAGAGTTTCTGCCAGGGTTAAGTTGACTTTCAGTTTCTAAGAAAGAAAGCGTCAGAAAGAGGCTCTGCTTTAACTAGTCATTGCGGTTGTCCTAATTATGGTTCTGCTTAATCCACTCATTCATCATTTACTTCAACAATGAACTTAAGCTACTAATGAGTTTATGAAGTTTCAGGATCCTAAAGGTTCTCCTACGAACCAATATAAAACTGATTTTTTACTTATATAAGGGACTTTGAAAGTTTAAAAATAATTTTATTTCTGTAGACAACAAAGGTTACTTATTATTCTTGTGACATCACTGCAGAAGTTAAAAAAGTTAAAGAATTGCTTGATATTAGTTAGGTAAGTATCAATGAAAAGGCATTTTAGAAAGACATGAGGTTGTCAAACTTCTATAGTACTGATTGTTTGAAGATGATGAATAATTAACATCCTACCTGTTGTAGCTTTTTAAACAAACTCAGTTTGGAGAATTAGGGTTTAAGTTTGACATGACTGATTAGCTAACAGAATAGATTGCTGATGTTTTAAAACAGCTTTAAAATTTTCAAATTGATTTCTCTGAGCTCTGTTTTATAAACCTTTATATCACTGTCAAATTATATAATTAGTTACACAGAACAGTATGGTTATTTGCAAATGAAAATACAGCAGCAGTGACCTAGAGCTCTTGCACCAGGAATATTTGTCAAGTGTGGCATGTTTTATGTGCCTGATGTGCAGATTCTGACACAAGGAAACAGAATTCAAACCAAAAGCTTTAATCATTTAAACAAGAGGTTGTTGAGGCAGCAAAAACACTAAATGAGGCAAAAAGTGTGCAAAAACCATGGGGCTGATGAGCAGGACAGGAAAACTAGTAGTAAACAGTGGGATCTCACAGAGAGCTATTTAAACAGGAAGCAGTGGTAATTGAGTTGAAACAACTGAGTCTAATTAGCCGATGCAGGCTAGGTGTGAATGACTCTGAGAAATGACACAAGAAGGAAAAAGTAACGAACTGAAGTGAAATCTCTAAATAACTCAACAAGGAAAAGTTGGTTAAATTTTAAACACCATTACAAATGGAATAAACTCATAACATAATCTTTTTCTGATGCTGAGGCTTTACAAAGAGCTATCTCCAACAGGTGAGATAACATTTGTCCATAACTTTCCCTTTGAATTTTATGTACAGCTCATTTCTGCTGTAGAGGGTGGAGATTATCAGGCTGGTAATGATGTGCAAAGACGTCGCCTCTGCATTAACTTGTTTTTTTAAACTGAGAATTTAAAATCCATTCACCTGTTTTTACTTTTTTTATTTTTTCTACCACAGAAATCACCTCTTCAGGCTCAACCTGGAGGACCTGACACTGATCCAGGTGAGTGTTAAATCGTCCTCGTTCCTCTGACTGACTCACCCGGTTTTCTCTGTGAATCTTTATTTGATCTGTCGGCTCATATCACTCTGACAGCGAACCGAAGCTCCGCCTGCTTTCAACAAACTCTGAGTTGGTTATCACACTTTGCTGACAGCTTTCACAACTTAAAGCTGTCACAGTAAAACAGGTTAGAATTTCACGAGTCACACAGCCTCCCAAACGGTGGAGAACCTCTGGGTTTGGCTGTCAGTGCTGTGGGCTGAGACTCAAGGGGAGGGAGTTTGCATTAATACACTCCATGTCTAAATCCATTTTTTAAACTCCATGCTTGTGTGATGTTTAGGTTTTTCCACATTTTTGAGGTTTATCAAACACCCTATGTGAGTTCTTTGGAGTGCTTCAGTTTTGGTATAAACTCTTCAGCTTTTCTCAAAATAGCAATGTCAAAATATATTCACAAAAATAGATAATAAAATGCTGTAGAATACAAACTGATTTTAAAGGCCTAGCATTTGTTGAATCACCTCAGTTATAGCTGTTTTGGTCAAATATTAAAAATTACGTTTTGCACAATCGTATTCAATGTTGCGATAGATCTGTTAGAGCACAAATTGTGTGTTGAGGATGACTGTCGCATAATACCATCGAACTTTAGTTCAATATCTGTTAAACTGACTGAGATAAAGCCATTTCTGTGTTTCACAAGGTTTATTAACTGTGGCAGCCATTTTGAATTGGGATGACCCAGTGTTAAACAGTGCTAGATGTTCATCCAATGATTACTTTTCATTAAAATTTGTTCAGCAATTCATGAGATTGTTTGTCTGTACTGTTAGCAAATCAACACATGCACCTTTAACAGCGAATAATAATTAAACTAGCTTTAGGGCCTTGCCCCAGGCCAGTTTTGAACAAATCATGCCAAACTAGCACTCAAATTTTTTAATTATCTCTCATTTAGCCTTTCCAGCAACCTTCTATTCAGTCTTTTTTAGCTCTTTAAATTTTTTCTTTTTTATATGCTTGTGAGAGTCCCACCTGCTAAGCTAACCGCTTTGTGACCCACTGTTACCATAACACTGACACAATGATGACTTTATTTCTTGGTGCTAACAGCAAGACTTCTTTGATGCTTAGACAACTCTTAATATTTGCCATTTACACCATGGAAAACCAAGGAAGCTTTTGACGTAAATCTGACTGGGATGGTAAAATGAGAAAAACGTCTGAGGGAAATAAGACTAAATCTGTCGAGTGGGGAGGAGTGCGGGGAACCACACAGCTCCAGAATAAAGAAGATGGAGAGAGGAAAGCGGGGGAGCCCCCCACGGAGAGAGACGAGGATTCATGCAGAGCCCGTCTTTTGTGGCCTCTCGCTGGGACACAGATGCTTTTTAAAGATGCTCAGCGCCATCCGCACACGTAATCTTCCCCCTCTCCTTTATTTCATCCCGCGCTCGGCTGGCGCTGAAGAATCAAAAAGGAGAGCGGATCGAGCCGCCATCTCCAAGATGCCTCCTCCTGACAGAGCGGGATCGGGTAATCCCTGCCAATGCCTGGGGTAAATTAAAGATGACCTGTGTGCAAAGTCTCTGCTTTGCATTAGATTGGACCTGAGCTGTAGAGTCAAAGGGAAGTCCAAGGCCCCGCCCACACGTGAATAAGATTTTTCTTGTTTCAGCCTTGCGTTCACAAAGAAACTGTGTTTTAGGAGCCTTTAAGTTGTATTTTAAACGCCGCCTTTGTGTTTTGTGTAGCCATCCAACGTTTTTAGAACTACGATGTTGCAGACCTTCTTTTAGTCCAACTCAAGACCAGAGACATGACAGATGCATCTAAAGTAAAGCTGATATCTCTCCAGGCTGCAACAATAGGGAGACTATTTGGTAATTCAAAATTGCAGAAAAATATGCAATCTAATTTTTAGTCTCACTGAATTAAGAGTGTTTATGACAAAGTGACCAGTGAGTCCTGTGGCTTTAGTTTGAATGGCCAGCTTTTGAAAATCACTGTCCTTTTTTTTGTATGTCCATGGCTCGCAGAACTGTATTCTCGGCCATACTCGTCATTTCATTGTCCTCCTCAGCCCACATTGTATCTGTCTCAGCTTGCTTTGTACCCACTTTGGCAGCCGCCCCCACATTTAGGCTTTAATTTACTGGAGTGCAATTTTGAAATGAAGATAGGCAGATTTGGATAAGTTTTTCAGTAATTATTGTTTATCATGGGCATGGATTTTAGACCTGGATATTTCTCTCAGATGTTTTGGGTTTTTTTTGTCAAAGAAAAGCTTCTTTCCAGGTGTCAAAATACAGCTCTGTTGCTCTTGAGATGAGTTGCAGGAGCTCACGGCACAATTTAGGTTGGTCCGAGATGGGTTGGAGATGCTCACAATGTCTTTGTGACTAAAGTTGTCAACAAATTTTTTGAACATGTTCCAAACTCAAGCGACACGACTGTGAGCCTTTGAGACTAACACAAGGAAGCAGAGAACCACAGCAAAATTAGAAGACTTCCTTATGAATTTTGTTTGCCAGAATTTTTATAAATGGTGCCATGTTCATGAGGATTTATTTTTAGAAACAATAAATAAAAAGATTGTTTTGGAAAACGAAATCCCATGTGGACAAGGCCAAAGTCCATCTGCTAAAATGTGGTATGTTCTCTATTCTTTCTTCTCCTTTTCGTCATCCTGGTATAAAACAGTGGATTAATTGCACAGAGAATTGGTCGCCTCATTCCAATCGTTGCTTGGTGTGACAGACTTAAATGAATTTCCCTTCTGGCGCTGTTGCTGCGCCTGCATTACATGCATCACCGATTGATCAAATGGATTTACAAGAGAATAAGGTTCTGCAAGTGCCTCAGCCAACAAAGAAACTTTGAGCACTAACAGTTGTTAGAAGTTCACCAAGGTTTGTTTTAATTGAAACAGTGTTTAAAAGAGTTCCACAAGGTTCATTTTTTCTTTAAAGAAAAACATTAAGCTAAAACCTACACTAATACTAACTAATCTTTGTGATTTTGTCCCATTCCCATGTATTGGCCCTGTCAGAAAGAAAACCCAAAGGCAGTGTTTTGTTCTTACATGGCTGGCAGCATAAAGAAAAAGCCTTGTATTGTTTGAAAGAGCACAAGGCTTAGAGGTGTTGTAGTACAAACAGCCTCTAATAGAGAAAACAAACAAAAATTGCCTGTCAACATGAACAACAGGCAATAATGTAGTTGCCCTTGAGTGCGTGTGTGTTCGTCTGTTAACAAAATATCTCATGAACAACTGGACAAAGTTCATTAAAACTAGCAGAAAGTAATCATTGGATGTACATAAACAACTGAATAACCTTTTAGAGTCAACCTTATTCAATATAAAAGCCAACTGACCTTAAAGATGTCAAAAATCTGTATAAATCAGCCAGGTTTATAGATATTGACTCAAAATTAGTAGCTGAAACAGATCCCCACCATAAACTGTGACCAACAACATATTTAAAATTTTTGACATTAGCTATTTGAAGTTAATCTCAATCTGTCTGTTAGCTAAATATCTCATGACCCACTGGATTGCAATGAAACTCTCAGAAAGAAGTCATTGGATGCACATCTAATCTACATTAACCAGCACAGAATGGCTATAACTAAGTCAATTTTGCAGATATTGACTTAAAATTTAATGGGGTAGCAGCTGAGAGTCATTCAACATGTACTCTGAGCGTGGCATCTTGTATTGCATGATATTGTCTACAACTCCATAATTTTTTACCTTCACTAAGGAGGTTATGTTTGCAGTCGTGCTGGTTTGTTTGTTTGTCTGTTCTCACGATTACTTAAAATGTGATGAACAGATTTTGATTAAATCTTTAGGAAAAATTGGGGTTTGTCACAGGAAAGATTTGATAAAATGTTGGTGGTAATCAGGATCACAATCTGGATCTGACTATTTTTTAATGATGCTGTGGCCTTGGTGGATGTTTGAGCTCTCAAAGTGTTTCTAGTTCATCATAAGATGATCTTAGTCTAAAACCCTGGCATGAAAGACAATGAGTGATATGCATTCCTTTAACAAATGCTGGTCTTTTAATTAATTCATTAATGGCAGATGTCATGTCGTATGCACATGCATGAAACACTTTTTGTGGAAACAGAACAAAGCATAAGTTGTTCTGCTGCACAAAGACTAGAAATAGTCTTGCAACCCTTGACTGCACTGTGATGAGCTGGTTTCAAGCATCTGCGAGACAGAAAATTAACTGATAGTTTTATTGTTTTCACATAGCAGGTTTAGAGAGAACTGACACTTTCTGTAATGTGGTGGTCTATTGTGCATTCAAAAGCTGGAGATTGTCTGAGCTCCTGCATAGATAATCTCTCCGGTAAATGTTCTCTTTGCTTGCTGGTATTTAAAAAAAAATAGAAAAAGCCAGCAAGATCAAAAGTTAGAGAGAAAGAAAGACAGAGTTGGTGTTAAGCCAACTGTGAAGTTTTACAATTTTATCATCGGTATGTTTTTGAAGGCTACCCCACAGAATTGGTCATCAATAAGTCCTGAGAGAAGAAAGGCTTCTCTCCCCCAGGAAAGACAGAAAGGGATGTCTGAGGGACGCTTTACAGACAGACGGACACCCACAGAATCATAAGCAGAGAAAAATGTTGCGCACGAGAGGAATTTTCTAGCGTGTACTCAAAAGTGAGTGGCAGGGAAGGTTGAAGTGGGACGAGTTGGGCTTTGAAACACGAGTCAGCCCTTCCAAGTGTACGGCCTTGATTGGAGTCAATATGTGCTGCTTATTTCTGAAAAGTCTGAACAGACTGAAACGGCCTTCCTCCCTTTGTCGACCTCTATCCTCATCCTCACTGATGTGGATATTTTTTCTGCTTGCTTGAATTTCAAACTTGTGCTGCTGAAGTGAAAAATGAAGACTTCACTGTGCAGCACACAACTAATAAAACATTTAGACGGTTGGTACTGTGCAGAAGTTTTAGGCAGGTGTGGAAATATGCTGTGAAGTCAGAATACTTTTACAAGTATAAATTCTACTTATATTTATTAATTACTAAAGTAAAATTAAACAGCTATTGCCCACCACCTTTCACTTAGGTCATGTGGCTGAGTGACTCCCTTTGTCTTAAAAGCATCATCAAGTTTTCAGAGTTACCACCTGCTAAGATAACCGCTTTGTGACGTTAGGTTACTATGCAAAAACTGACAGGATGATGACTTTTGTCCTGGGGCTAACAGCAACACTTTTTTGATGCTTAGACAACTCTTAATAATTGCCATTTACACCATGGAAAATCAAGGAAAATGATGAGGAAGACCAAGAGACGCAGAGCTGTTGATGTAAATCTGACTGAGAGGGAAAAATAAGAAAAGAGCTCGGCAAAATAAGAAGCAAGATTGAATCCGTTGGGTGGAGAGGAGTGCAGAGCAGGTTTTCAAGGGACTCAGCAGGCATGTTGTTTTGAACATATTGGAGAATTAACCACATACCTTTTGTGGATGCTGCTGGATCAAATCTTTCCGTCTTTTTTGTGTAATCCCAGAAACACTCTATGATGTTCAGATCATGTCTCTGTGTAGGTTATGACATCACTTTGTTTGGTAAGCCAAAGATAGATTTTAATGATGTTGGCTGTATTTTTGAGGTTGTTGTCCTTCTGCAGAATACATTTGGAACCAATCAGATGCCTCCCTGATGGTATTATATGCTAAATCTGTTTGTATTTCTCAGCATTGAGGACACCATTAAAATAAATCCCCTACTCCATTTGCAGAAAACTATCCCCAGATTTGCAGGAAACCACCACCATGTTCCACTGTTACCTGCAAACATTCATTATTGTTCTGTGCTTCAGTCCTTTGGTAAACAAACCACCTACAGCTACAACCAGATATTTCACATTTTGTCTAATAATTCCATTTGGTATCTCCTTTCTTGTATTGTTGCTTTGCTCAGTCTTATTGTATTGTCTGACCTGTGACATGAAACAGTCTTCTCTGGGTTCTCCTCGGGGTTCTCCTCCCAGTTGGACATACCCAAGACACCTCCTTAGGGAGGCGTCCAGGCGGCATCCTTACCAGCTGCCTGAACCACCTCAGCTGGCTCCTTTGGCACCTGGAATAGTTGGTGCTGTTTTGATAGCAAATGGTAATCACACTGAATAATGAACTGATTGACAACATTTTTCCCACGCCCATCTTAAACAATTCAACAGTTCTGGTTTACATTCAAATAATTAGCTATAAAACAATCACAAAGTACAATTTCCTTCTTCCCTCACTTGAACACAACACATCCCACATCTGTTCACTGTTGGCCCTTTGGGCCCCATGTCCCCTTATTCAACTCCCAGAACTCTGCTCAGTTTCCTGAAATCAGCTCATGCCAGCCTAAGCAAGCAAATCAATGCTTAGCCATTTCCCATTGTGTTTCCAGGGTTGAATCATAGCCAAACAAGTATCTGTACCACTAAGCCTTGCTACCCAAACTCATTTTATGTGTGATCTTAATACAATAAAAGGTTTTTTTAAGGATATCATTCAAAGCAGCAATACTAATCTATGTCGAAATGATAGGGGGGAAATGTGGTCTTTAATAATTCAGTACTGGCATGTTTGTCACATAATAAATCGGAAACAGGATGCAGATGATGAGGCTACTTTTCAGCAGAAACACCGCGGCACAACATTAGTCAATAAGCACTGAAATGAGAAGAATCGGGAACATTTTTCACCATTCAATACAGCAGAGGAGGAAAATAAATACAAGGAGGAGATTCACTTCAGTCTATCACTGTCCTGCTGTACTGGAACATAAAAACATCATCCATAACTGGGTCCCTTGACAACAGTCTCTGGATAGTGTGGAAATATATACTGCTCCTCCTTTTGTGTTTTATTTTTTACTTCTTTGTATATTATCTCTTAGAAAGAGGAGAGGGGTCTCTAAAAAGAAAAAAAAAGGTTTGTCCATTTTTGCAAATTGTAAGTCAGGCCAGAATAATTTTCTTGCAATTATACCTCATCATGCAGATAATTATCCCTGATTATCAGGGGTTATCAGAAACTGTCCTTCATAGCCCTGTTAGCATCAATAATTCAATTAAAGGCCTAGCATTCCTTGAAAGACTGCATATCAAACAAGTTTGACTCCAAAAATATGTTGTACTCAAAGTAAGTGTTGAGGACAATGCTCAGTTACTACCACGCTAAAATTTAGCTCAATACCTGTAAAACTGACAAAGCAATAGCCATTTTTGTGTTTGCTAAGATTGATTTACTGTGGTGACCATCTTGAATCCGGTTGACTCTAAAAGTTAATAAGTTGTAGACGACAACTCATTGATTACTTTCTGAAAGCTTTATTAAAATCTGTTCAGTGGTTCATGAGTTATTTTGCTAATGATACAAATGAACACACAGGCACAGGCAAAACCAATATTGCCCTACCTTCGCTTTCTGCAGCAGGCAATAATTACTGAGGACTAACTTAGTCATATATGTGAGTCAAACAAAAAGCATGATTAGAATTGACGCCCTCATATTGACTAATATCATGATGTCATCTCTAAGCAACAGGGTTGTCATTTGAGGGAATAATGAGTAAAGCTGGGGGTTACTTTTACACTGAGTTATCATCTTAAGGTGTTCTGATGATGTGTGTTGTGACTCGGGCCTACACACTCACTGAGAAATAACATCAAGACCAATTTCATGTGTAAATCTTTCAGCACCTTACATCAGCAGACATCAGTGTGAATAGTAAATATTATGCGAGCACATCAAAAGGTAATATCAGCTACTCATAACTCTTATTAGATTCCCCCCCTCCCTTCCTAATAGGATTTGTCCAGCTCTCTTGTCCCGCTCTTGTAGTGAGACACACACAGCCTGTCTTTTCACAAAGCCAGACAGCTGTCAGCAGCGAGTGTTTTCCGGACCCTCTTTATGCCAAATATATTCAATATCATGTCTAGAAACGGCTGTTTTGGAATTCAGCTCCTCACTCCCACCTCCATCGCACTCCACCCTGCCCACGCAATCCTCCTTGTTCTGGCTGACGCCCAGGTTGGAGCCCTCCTTTGTTTTTTTATTCCATCTATTTGTCCTTTTTTCTTCTTTTTCTATCCTCTTCACTGTCTCTGTTTGTCTTCTCCCCTGCCTACTCTCCCTCCATGTCTCCTTCACCCACCCTGTGGTGACAATAGCCCTTCAGTCTGAGAGCAGTTGAGAGGCATGAGCACAATGGTTCATCTCTGGACTCCGGGGGGGCAGCAAAGAGGGCGGACTGTGGAACATAACATTTCAAGAATTCTTCTTTATCTTCTCTGGAACAAGAAATGATTGTGCTAAATTCACGTTTGTGTATTTTCAAAGGGTTATCCAGCTAAGACTTGCTCCCAAAGGCAAGCAAGTCTTACTGGTTTGGTCTGTGTTTGTGTTCGTTTGTATGTTGTTAATAAAATATGTCATAGACCACTGGATTTTATTAAAATTCTCAACTCTACCCACAGCTGATTAACCTTTGGACTTAACCCTATTCAACATGGCAAAGCAACCTCGGAAGCAACCATGTTTTTCTTATAGCAAAATATCTCCTAAACCACTGGACGAATTATAATGAAACTTTTAAGAAAATAAAAGCCAAAATTGCTATAGCTCCATCACTTATCACCATAAGACGGTCTTAGTTTAAAATTCTCTCAGGAAATGCAGTGGGTGATATGCATTTTTTTCAAGGAATGCTAGGTCTTTAGTGTTTTTTTTTTATGTTTGGGCCACTATCCTATTTTAAAATATTGAGGCTGCTGCACCAAATGCTTGCTGAGACTTTGAAAAGCATCAAGGGATCAGTCAGACAATCATCCAGGCTTTAAACAAGAAAAGAGGCAAACTGCAGAATGATTGCCCAAACGACTGATATCAAAGTTACCCATGGATGTATCAAGAAAACTGGATGATGCATTAGAAGATGAAGCTACCTCCCTTTGATTAAAAAAGTGCTCATATGCTGTCCTGCTTCCCTAATGAATAAGCATAATATTCTGGATTTGACGTTTTCTCTTAAATCTGTTCCTTTTCTTTTTTGTTAAATCTTTAAAAAAACAGAGATAACACAATTTGACAGATAAAATAGTATTTTAGCACCAACAAGGTGATTCTTTTTAAGATGTTGTCTGAAAACTTGTCATATAGTAGACTATTAGTGATGATGAATCTCTAAGGTCCATGTTTTATGTCTTTGCTGGATTTCTTTCCTGTTTCTTAAAGACATGACTTCCAGATACTGTTCATTTAAATAATGAACAGTATAAATAGTTTTTTAGGCCTGACATATCTTCTAATTAAATACATATAATATTATATGGGTGGTTTAAAGCTTCTGCCTACCATGACAGCTAAATGTGTGAAGCTTTAGTGTTGCTCACACCACAACAAACTCTAACTAAATTTGGCCGTCACCTTTTCATTTTCCAGAATTTTTTTTTATTTTTTATTTCCTCTTTCTTTACTCCACAAAGGCACAACAAAAGGCCTCCTCAAAGCGGCTTTCTCTGATAAAGCCAAGAATTAATATGATTTAACAACAGTGCATTCAACATTCAGTTGAAGACAGCTTCATTTCAGGAGCACAGGGCCTTAACAAAAGCATGCTAATGAGCTTTTAATGTTTCTTAATGACCTGAAGCTAGTCATTGTGCGACTTTGATTATGTTCTTTACTTTGGACCATTTGAGCCCGGAAAGTCAGATTAGGTGGCTTTTGTGGTCAATGATGCCAGCATATCCCCCATTTACAAGCTTATGTTTGTCACCTACTTCAATAGCTATAAAGTCTTAAAGGTACAGTAAAAATGTGCTGCATTGTATTTTTAAAAAATGCTCTAAACTCTGTTGGATGGTGATGAATTACATAATCCCCAAGTAATAACAAAGCAACCACTTTTCTCTCATTAATGTGAGCTCAAGTTGTAATTTTGCTTTGGATTATGATTGATTTTTACACTGAACATGAGTGAGCAAGGTTTCAGGCCATTAACAAGTTTTCTTCCGCCCCCTGCGATTAGCAAAAGCACTTTTCAGCCCCCACGTTGAATTCAGCTGGGGCCAGCTCTGGTGCTGTGTGTGCAGCCTGTGCTGCTGATGTGTGTAGTTTGTATCTGCGTGCATGGCCCCCGGAATGGCCAGCTTTGGACTGGAATACAAGCTAAAATACACATAGGAGACACAGACAAGTCAGCTACCATTAATGCTCCATATCTCATCCTCCCTGAATGGTACCACACACCCTGAGCTCCTTCCTCCCTGTAGGCTGGCTCAAGTTGATGCCTCTGTGTGCATTTATGAGTGACTGTGTACATACAGATGCCTCTGTGCCTCCCAGAGGCAACAGAGGCGGAAAGTAAAAGGTCTGTCATGTAACACAGGATAAAGTTCCTCAATATCCTCATAAAAAAGACATAAAGAAGGAAATAAAATTGTCTTGATACCCAGGGGTACCACCCAAAGGGGACAAAGGAGGGCAGTGGTTTCCCTATAAATTTGTTGGCCCTCCTATTAGTAACATTGGTCAGACAGTCATTTATATAATCTGTCTTTAGGCAAACTATCTCATGAACCAATGTACATATTCTAATGGCACCTTTGGAAAGTAATCATTGGATGTAGATCTGCAACTAATTATCTTTTGGTATCAGCCTGACTAAAGATGGCTGACACAGCTATGAAACCTTAGCAAACAAAAATAGCTGTATTTTTGTAAAAGTCTTTATATGACAACAGCATAATAAAACTGCTGAAATTCAAATATAACTTTTGGTTTTGGTCTGGTGCCCCCAGATTAACATTGGCACCCTTCTGGCTACCTCTAATTTTTTTCTGGAGGTACCTTTCTTGATACCAAGGTGAAATTCTTAATTTTCCTGAATCCCTCAAAAGAGAGAGAGACTAAGAGAGGTAGAGAAACCCATGTAATTCCAGGTCAATTTGACCCAATGGCCACAGGAGGGTTAAATATTTATCATATTTACTATGTTCCATGTTACCGGGTTTCTGGTAAGTAATCTTCTCTCTGCCAGTCGTGCAGAAGTTGTGGCTGTGACAGCTAATTCTACCTGTCACAAGGGTGAAAGATTCTGTGGCCCGGCACCCTCCCAAGGCCAGCCCTCATTACAGGAAAAAAAGAATTTTTATCAATGACGAGGACCCCCCACCTCAGAGGTCGTGCTGAAATTAAAAAAGTAGAAACTGTACTTTCACCCTCAAAAGAGACAAGAAGCTTTTATCTTCCTCTTCTTCTCCCAACCGTTTTAAATTTTAAAAAGGGTCCCTCTGTTTCTTCTTCACATGTAAATCACATTGACATCCTTCTCAAGGGACCCGCCTGATATGTCTTAAGATTCAGTCTTTTCCCTCACACATAAATCAAACTGACATGTGGCTCTACGCGCCCTCGCCTCTCATTTCTTGAGGTCTCTGCTTGGTATGCACCTTAATTGGATTCTGTGTTTGTGTTTAACGTGGGTCATAACGTGTGTGTATGCTTGTAGGAGCGCTCATGTGTTGGTTTGAGAGTACACAGAAGATTTGATGTCCAATTTACTCACTGTTTGGTTTGGTTTTAATTGATTCCTTTTGCTCAACTCAGTGTTAGTCAGTGTTATTCAGGACTGTATGGTTTTCTATATATATGTTTTTGTGGCGTTTAATCACTTAGTTGGTCAACAAACAGTGAAATGTCCTAAAACAAAGGTAGGGACTTCGTCGTGTGGAAAATCAGATATTGCTTTATTTGTTTTCCTTAGTTTACAGATTGATTCTAGTATATGTGGTGTCCAGTGTTTGCTTCATCTTGATGGCTTATTGGGAATCTCACAAGCTTTTTTTCTGTCCCTGCAGGAGGCTGAGTGGCACTGCGACGAGTTCACCAAGGGAGCCTGCTTCAGTCGTGGAAAATCTGAGGTGAGTTTAACACACAATTATATGACTTTACTATACACTTGTCACCCGATTGAGAACAACAAGCTTTAGTTTTTGTAATGAATTAAAAAAGAAAGGTTTTCTTGTGTAAAAAAAAGAACTTTATGACTTTTGCTGAGTTGCAACTTGAGAGCTGACTTTGCTCGTGTAGTTTCTGGCAGATGGCGAAATATTTTCAGCTCCATCTACTGTTTTTGTAATCCAATCCCTGAGAGAGTCCAGTCAGGCTGTATTTAACTCAAACCAAGACACTGATATGCTAACCTGGTCACAATGTCAATACCTACATGCTGATTCTCAGCAGGTACCGTATAGTATTCACCATCTAGCAATAAATAATAACATTCTATCTGCTGGTGCAGGCTCTCAACAATCCAGGGGCATCCATGGCAATTCTAGCAAGTTGAATAAAAGTCAGCTTGACTTCTTTTTCTGATACTTGAAGATGTTTTGCTTCTCATCCATATAGAAACAGTTTTGTACAGAGCCATCTCATACTGAAATATGCTGTCATCTAATATAACATTAATTGATGATCATGATGGTTTTAAAAAAACTTAAAATCTTTATTGCATAATGAAATAATATTAAACTGAATAAATGAGTCAATCCAATGAGGGAAATGTAGACAGTTTTTCTCTTTTTTGACATTTTATTTTAAATTATTGTAGTCGACAACTTGTACTTGTCTTTTGGTTTTATGTGAGATTTTGAGTTGTAAT
Organism: Kryptolebias marmoratus; assembly: GCF_001649575.2. Lineage (NCBI taxonomy): Eukaryota > Metazoa > Chordata > Actinopteri > Cyprinodontiformes > Rivulidae > Kryptolebias > Kryptolebias marmoratus. The sequence goes on from NC_051450.1 coordinate 18,151,699, forward strand.
GATTATAAAATAATGTAATATTTTAGTATTGTAATGTTTGTAGGTGTGGACCCCAGGAAGAATAGTCTCTACTATGGTAGAAACTAATGGGGATCCTTAAATAAATAAACAAATCAGAGGGATTGTCTTTTTGTATGGGAGTCAAGTCAAGTCAAATTTATTTATAAATCACTTTTCAGCAACAAGGCAGTTAAAAGTGCTTTACATCATAAAGAGAGGGAGCTCCTTGGATGAGAGGAAAGATGAGGAGTGAAACATTGAAATTAAAAATTGTATGTTGACATCTTTTATGAACCTTCAGATAAGATAATTCTGGAAAATTGGGGATTTTTGTAAATAAATTTACTAATATTTTTGCAAATCTTCTGTCTTCTTCTTTAAACTTCTAAATATAAAGATTGTCTGCCATTCTTCAAGCAAACAGGTGCTCAAATCTTCCCCATTTTTTTTTTACTAAAATGCAAAGCTGCAAACCTCTTGATAATTCCTCATTTTCCTGTGTTTGCTAATCTTAAAAAAACACAAGTAAATAGTGTTTAAATGGAACTGAAGGTCTCTGATGTTATAATTTCCCACAGGCACATCAGTGCTAATTAATATAAACTTCTTTGACTAAATTTCCAATTTTAAAGAGAGAAATTACACATCTCTTTTCATTTTAAAGAGTTCATTACAAGCAAATGGCTAAATAAAATCAACAAATGTATAGTAGGAAGGTTTAAAAGCAACACGAGGCTCTTTAGGCAGTCTTGAAATAAAGTTGCCAAGGGAATTTGACCATGACCTCAAAGGGGATTTAAATCAACTGAATGTAAAGTAAAATGTTCCTCAACTATACTTATTCCTTTATTTATAGAGTTTGTACAAAAGGGAGTTCCTATTGTTTTAGGTTTTTCTTTGCAGTGTATGTTTTAGTGTGGTTAGCTGGCAGACTCTTGTATTCAAAACAGATGGTTTTGAGCTGAACTTGACTTGTAGGTGAACTGCCCAGCCCCGCTTTCTGTGTGTGTATTTATCCTCCAGTGAAAAGCTGGTTAGGGACCCATAATAGCCCTGTACAGGCTGGCCAGCACATGGTCGCTGCAGTGAATTACAGACCAAAGCTGCCTCAGTCCTTGGGAGTCACTGCAGTCTGGTGGAGCTGTATTGTTTTGTTCAGCGTTCCCCTCCGAGGATCAGCTTCTGTGATGTACACTAACAATAGCATTAAAATATTTTTTTTTTACTCCAACAGCTGACAGGGCTTTCTATGGTTTATTACCTAGCTCAATGCGCAGCAATATACTGTAGCTTAAGCTATTACACAGATACCATCCCGGTGCTTTAAGTGAATTTGCCAATGATTGCATCTTTTTTTTTCTCCTAACACAAGCATCCGCTCTTCTCTTCTCATATGTATTTGATTTATTTCAAGTAGGATAAGGAATAAGAGTTAAATTGCCTTGACAGGACGTGATTACTGCCTCTGTTTTGTTATACAATATCAACACCTTCTGTAATATGGTACGGTTGTGGAAAATTTGTCAGGAAGTTTTCATAAATGAATCAAAACTGCAAAGTTGGGTAAACATTAAATATACCTTTATTTACCAAAGAGCTAAACTCTGGAGAAGAATTGAATTATGCAAACCCTTTTGCAACACACACAGTATGTATAATAACGAGCTGCATGAACACCACAGATATATAGGTACAGTATGCATGGTAATAACTATTGTTTTGAAGGCACATATAAGAACACATACACAAATACTGTATATAGTTTGGTATGGTTTGGACCAGGGAGCAAGTTGTTTTTACGCATCAACCTTCACCTTGCTAAGGGGAAATAAAACTCCTTTCCTCGTTGCTACGGCAGCCTCCACTCCTAAATCAGACCCATGAGAGAGGGAGGAGGGGTTACTCTGGGCACTTTTAGTGGCTCAAACAATAGCAGATTTACAAGGTTTTAAACTTTTACAAGGGGCCCTTACCAACCCAGCCGTGGCCCCTGTTAGATGGAGGGTACCCTACGAGTTTACAGCTCCGTCTCGCGACAAAAAACAAATGCCGCTCTCTGAAATGAATACTGACTACCTTTCCATTTACTCTCAGTGACTTTTGCTGATGGAAGGCACTGGCAAGCCTCTGTGAAAGGCAGACCTTTCTGTCAGGAGTTCATGAAGTTCAGCACCAATCTGTCATTCAATCAATCATTCACACCGTCAGCCCCGTTCAACACATTGAGAGCTTTTAACCAAGCACTGAGTGGTTTTTCTTGACACCTAGAGAAGAGTAAAGAGCCAAGAAAAGACTGGTGAGCATGTACTTCACCCTAATTTAGAGAAAAGTGGTCCGAATTGATTAGTGCAGGCAGCAAGCTAAAAAGAAACATGATTGAATGAAGTGTATGAGACGCTGCATTTTCATTTCACTTTCTGACCAGCCAACAAAGCCAAAGGCAATTTTCTAAACTAATCTTGAGTGGCCCTCTCTCGCACCTGTTACATTTATCTGGTCTCTACCGTATTAAGATCCCTCTCCAGCTCTTGTCCCAGCTGAATTAAGATGTGACACAGCAAAGCCATGTAGGCATTAGCCTTGATTTGACTCTGTGTTACTTGGCCACGTTTCGGAGCAGCCCTGCTGGTGTTCCAGGTGCTTTTCCTATTTATTGGCATAAAGTGTAATTTGGCCGCTCTGCCTAATGTTGCTGCTTGCCAGTGGATAGATAATGGAAATGCTTCTAACTGCTAACTGCAATCTGTGTTTTTGCTGCTGTCTTTCTGCAGGAGGAGTGTCAGAACTACATCAGGGTGCTGCTGGTAAATGGAAACAGGCTGTTTACCTGTGGAACTAACGCGTTCACCCCCATCTGCACCAACCGAACGGTACGAATAACTTCTACAAGACTATTTTTAGAGTGTACAAGTTTGATTTTAAAGCTCCTTTTTCACATACAGTGGTTTTTACTAATCTGACAGCAGCTAAAAGTTTCTGTGTTCTGTATGAATTAGCACCCTGGTCCTTTTCAGTGACATTTAGCCACATCGGTCTTTCTAAACTGGGCTGAGTAACATTTACATATCATCTTCAAGTCTGAACTCCACGCAGTCACATTAACTGCATTAAAAGCCACGCTCCGCAGTAGACAAATTTACATACATGAATTTAGCAAATCGTGTTTTTTCATATATATGTGCTTTCTGAACAAAACCAACTGGAAGGTTTTACCCGCAGAATAATTAGCTGCAGCACATAGCTGATTTTTATGGAGTCTGAGCTAAATAGATGAGGGAAAAAAAGACTGTTGCTAAAAGCATTTGAGATGCAGCTTTTATTCTCTGACTGCTCCCATCCATCACAATTTACTTTGATCCAATGTTTCATGCTTATGAGGTCTATATTTACTTGTATTGCAGCAGGACATGTTAGACCAAAGAAGCTGAACTCTGTGAGGATGTAAGAAGTAAAAGCGGGAATCTTTAGGCACCCCACGTTTCGATTCTATTACAACTCCAAGGGCTGCGATGCAATCATAAAACATTCATCAATGTGTTTTGATTGTCTTTGATTTGATTATCTTCAACCTTTTCAGTCTCCTCTGGCTGTTGTTTTTTAGTAAAATAAACCTGACATTGCAGGTTAGAGCTGCCTCTTCACATCATAGTGACAGTGTTGCATGGAAACTGACAGCGGCTTTAGTCATCCTCTAATACTGAAAACATGTTTGGAAAACTCATTAGTCTAGAAAAGCAGTGATATGTCAGGCGTGTAAACTAAGAATATGAAGACTGAATTGTTATTTAATGAAATGACAATATAAGTAAAGGTCAGATTGATTTAATCAAGGTGAGTTGTGAGACTCACGCCCCAGCATTCACTGCACAAACTCAAATAGCTTTTTGCCTTCTGTTAGTCACTCAGGGATATAAACTAATTAGAAAATGGATGCCATTAATGCTTATTATTTGGGAAATTGTCTTACCTCAAACTTATGAAACATTCCAATCAAATTATTAAGCTCATTACCCCTTATAATGTTGGCTATTGGCTCCAGGGAAGCATAATTTGTACTTCTTTAATAGTTATGGAAATTATTCAACTTCTCTTCGTTGTGTAACATCCCATGATTTCAGTCTCTCTGGTCTCCTTAAATTGTCACTAGCCTCTGGTTCCATATGTTAAATAGGCTTTTGGTCAGACTTTTCATTAAAGGTGCACCCTTATTATTATTATTATGTTTAAATTGTTGTCCTATATCTTGTTGTCCAGCTTTAAAATAAATTAAAACAAATTATACGCTAAAATGTATGGCTAAAAATTTAGAAATCAATGTGATTTTGGCAGAAGTCCTACCACTTTTTGTAGCGTATAGCTCGGGCATACTTCATAGTAGAAAAATCATTCAATGTTTAAACAGGTCCCAGAAAGTTGGACTATACATGTATGAAGTGGCATTTTTATATTTTTGTGTTTTTTACAAACACACATTTATGATTTTTGCACCTTTTTTCACAGACCGTTCAACTGACAGTTCATGTCACACACTTTGAAATTCTCACAATTTTTTTTACAGACAAACTCTTCCTCCCACAACTCTTTTAGGTACATGTACAAATTATACATGAAAACGTAGGATTTTTTTGTCTTCTTTCACCCAGTGTGCTCTCACTGCTTTAGGACTTCCGGCTTTCTCTCAAATCCCACCTGAATGCAGAGAGTGCACAGCCAAGCTTCCATAGATTGTTTTTTAGCTCAAAATATTCTCTTCAAAGCTGGAAGTGAAGGGGCTTTGTAACTTGTCATATCTCCTCCATAAAACACTTTAGAAACATAAAAATCATATCACTCGCAGCAGATTTAGTATTTTTTTGATCTTCATTGATTTTATACCTTATGCAGTTCATAAATCATCAAAGAATATATATTTCTTTGTCTTAAATTACTACAGAGTTATGTTAGAATATTGGTTGTACTGGCATCCTTCAGATTCCTTCAGAAAGTTTCTAGTTTTGAACTGCTGTTGTGTTTCAGCAGGATCCTGACACACTGAAGGCAGCCCCATATTTTTCTTGCATAATAACCACAGGTTTATTCTTACAGCAGCTGTGATAATATCCATATTTTGGGGTAAGTCAAGTGTCGGACAGATTATACTGTTGGGAACGGCTGCTCCCTGAGTTTAAGTACAAAGCAACACTTAAAATGCCAGGCTATTGTTCTCACCTTGGAACTGTGATAAGTCCACATCACAAATCTGCATTTCACTCCGTTAGATTTTTTTTTTCTTTTTTAGAAGAGAAGTTTACTGTTATGATGACATTTGTTTTGGACCAAGAGCACTGCATCCAAAGGTCAGCAGCTCATAATGACTGTTTACCGCTGCGAAAATACATATAGTTGAAATGCCATGACATTATTACAGCAGTATTTCACTGGGAGCTGTCATATTTACAAGCTGGATCTTCGTTAATGTGAAACACGGGCCGGGAACGGCAACATCAATGGAATTACGCTCGGACAGAATTGCTATCAGCTGTGATGAGAATGTTAATCATTTAATAAACAACTGTAACACATTTATATGGAGCGCGAGCCGTACAATAAGAAACACTGTTTGAGCGTGTGAATAGTTGAATGAGACACACACTATAAAGCGCTTTGTTGAGCCTAAACAACATTAAAAGGTGTGATACAAGTGTGAACCATTTACTATAAAAATGAGCTCAGATGTTGCTGATAAAACGGCTTTTAAACATCTGACGGTTGACTGACTCGCCTTAATTATCCAGTTTCATTACGTCCTACTGGTCTGGAATGGTTTAATTGCACCTGGCAGCATCTGTTTTGCTTAACGCATCCAAAAAACTTATTATAAAACAAGACGGAAACATGCTTCGTGGATGTGTTTTGATTTACTTTGGATGGGGGAAAAAAGAATGGAAATTTGCAGTTGTTCACTTTTGATGGTTATGACGGCTCATAAAGGTTTGTTCTGGAGAAAAGTTTGCTCAGGAGTGAGGTGAAGTGGAGAAAAACAAGTTTTGTGTGATATTCTATTCATATTTACTTGACAGATTGTGATCATGACGTGTCAGTTTCCTGACATGCACTGTGGAATATTGACAGCCCACATCTCTGATCACACAGTGTGAATGTGTAACTAGATTTCCTGTCGTGATCAGGTGTTAAAAATTCTTCATGTCACTTTACATAGGGTCCAAATGGCTCTCCCTGCAGTTGGTCTAAACTGTGAGCTGCTTCCTTCTAAATAAAAGACTATAAAGTCTTTTCAGTGTCCTGCTCGTGCAGCTCTTGGCTCCACCATAGAGACGACTTTCACTCCACTTCCTCAAAATGCGGCGGGTCAACTGCAGTCTATTTATCACTCATGCTCTTGTTTTTCTCAATGACCCTATTGACCTAAAAGGGACTATTCCTGCCAAGGGAATCAATCCTGTCAATACCGGGCTTTCATCTCAGCCTGGCAGAGACGAGACAGGCCCGCTCTGTTTTGTTGTGGGTTGGGTGGCGCGGAGGTGGGGTTAGAGCAAGAGTTGGAGGAATTTTTGATCCAAATTGACAGGCTGGAGGAAATTGGCTGGAGAAGCAGCTTCTGAATGAACCGAGGGAAGGAAACTGCAGATTAGTGAAAATGAGAGGAAAGATTGAGCTCTGAATTGTAGAAAAATGCAGCCGTCTTAAGCAACGGTCACAAATGTAAAACTTGGATGATTGATAGAAAAGTAATTGCATCAAGAATTGTTAATTATTTGTGCATCTCTAAACCTGAGATTAGGGCAGACTTTTTACCCTTAGAATACAAATGGGAGCACATGGCTATGGTGTTTATTTTTGCACCATAAAACATAATTACATCTTTGATTTGAAAATTGCAATACTCCTCTTTTTTTTTATTCAGGACTGAGTCACTGAGCTATGGCCTGTATGCTTTCTTTTTTTAAGGAGGGACTAGTGCAGTGTGTCAAAGCTTACCCAAGGTCAAGCTGTAAAGTTTTTTTTAAAAAGCTGGGGATTGGATTTGGCTTTATATTCAAAGGCGGTTTGCAACAGAAGACTGCATCTCGCATCAAGCCTCTTTTGAGCTCAGAAAGGCCTCTTAAAGATGTGGCATAATGATGTTCTAGCCCGAAGAGCAGCTGCTTGTCCTGTCGAGGCACCAGAAATAAAACCATCAAAACACTCCAGACAAGACGAATTTTATTGCCAACGAACAGGTGGTTTCTTAACATTATTCTAAAGGAAGCTGCTGTGTTTGTTTTATGTTGCTAATTATTCTGGATGCGTTCTCTAATTATGTTTCTTGCTTCTGAAGGTTTGGGTCCTACGTATCTGTGTGCTTCGGTAGATGTAAACAAAACCAAATATAATGAGAGGAAGTATTTTTTGTAGTCTCTACCATTTGCATATTGGCTGGAACAAACAAAACATTACCACACTTCTGGTTTTGAATTTTAATGCTGCCCTTTGATATCTTGTCCTATATAATTTTGCTGTTTTTCTACAAGCACACAGAGTCCCATTTTTGTGCATACTCTTGTAGTTTCTGATCTCCTGGGATACTCTTGTTGTTAACAATCAAAATCGTCTCCCTGTGGTAGCATCAAGGCGATGTCTTCTTCTAGTCGAGCTATTTTGTTATTATGATCAGCTTTTATTTTCAATCTGTTTCTGTCCTTTTATGTCTCGACATTGCAGCTGACTAACCTGACAGAGATCCACGATCAGATCAGTGGAATGGCCCGGTGTCCCTACAATCCCCTCCACAACTCCACCGCCCTCATCACATCCAGTGGGGAGCTTTATGCTGCTACGGCCATGGACTTCTCTGGGCGAGACCCCGCCATCTACCGCAGCCTGGGTGGTATGCCTCCGTTGCGCACTGCCCAGTACAATTCCAAGTGGCTCAACGGTAAGAAGTGACCAAAGTACATGTAAATGTATAAAGCAATAGTTCAGCTCTTCTGAAGTTTGGCTCTGTAGAAAGGTAATATCTTACCTGTTTAAGATAGCTCTTTGAATGACTTCAGTTAGGAGAAATAGTTTAATTCTGACCTTTATTGATGCGGTGAGCTGTTTATGCTAAAACTATTTTAATTATAGGCTTAGCATTCCTTGAAGAAATGCATATCTCCTGTTCCCTTTCATGCCAGAGTTCAGAATAAGATCATCTTATGCTGAAAATTGACAGTCTTGAAAATAACATCACTTTGGAGTCTTAAACAAAATTGCAAGGTGTTACATTCTGAGTGTTGCTTATGACTATCAGCTCAATTTTTAGCTCAACATCTGTAAAATTAGTAGGAGTTATAGCCGTTTTTGTGTTGATTAGTTTTGATTAGCTGTGGTGCACAGAAATGCAGAATTTTTCTAACAGACAAGCAGACTTGACTAAATAGTTAAAGGCAAAATTTTGAACAGCTTGTGCAATCTGTTAGCACTCAGAATATGTGATTGGGAAGATTCCCAGCTTCTTCCACATCAAATTCTAGCTCAGTGTCTGTAAAATCGACTATTATTAGTTTTTTTTAAGATCAGGTGCCTGTGGCAGCCATCTTGAATTGGGTTGACTTCAAAAGTGAATCAATTGTAGATGCACATGCAATGATTACTTTCTGAGAGATTAATTAAAATCCCTTCACTGATTGATAGGCAGACTGATACACAAACACAGTGGCAGGAAGACATTATCATCCATCTTTGACTTTCAGCAGTGGGTGATAAAAAATCTTTACACCACCATTAACCTCACATCGTATGATTATTTAAAATGAACTTTATGGTGATTTTTCAAGATATCATGCGACTGGAGTTGTTTCAATGCAATAGCAATTCACTTTTTCTGCATTTAGACTAGCCATTGAGGCAGAGTTAAAGTCTATTTTTTCCCAGCTAAAATAACTCAAGGATCTATCTACAACAGGTAGGATGTTAATTCTTCTTTTTCACAGAATCACACTTCAAAAAACCTGAAATCTTTTTAAAGTTGCTTGGCTACATATTGCTGTTTTAAGTTAAAAGAACCACAATGAAGGTGTTTTTCTTTTGTAGGTTTGCCTTTAACAGCTTTCAACAAAGGCTTTTCAATTAAAGGGTGCTTGACCATGACAGATGCTTTTTTAACATGGGAATATGAAGCGGTGTTTTATCAGACATTACATTCTCCCACAAACCACCACTGTGCTACACAATGAAGTGCAGCAATTGCTCAGAAACGTCTTCTTTTCATTATTGAACAATTGCTTTTTATTAAAAAAAAAAAAATCGAGTTACTTGGCAACTGGAAGGTCTTTGTGAGATAAATTAAAAAAAAAATGTTACTTTTTTTTAAAGAGGAGAACTTAACTGTGAAGTCTTCAAAAAAATCAATGTCTTTTTTCCCCCTGAAAGCTTCAAGTCTTCTTTGTACAGATAGGAGAACTTCAGACATCTTAAGATGTCCAGCCTACAGAAGAGCAGGTCAATCAGTATCTTGTCAGCAGGTGACTTTTTTCCCCGATTCACATTTAAGCCTATTTGGGGGAAAAAAATTAAACCACTACATACATTGCTTGGCAGCCACCTTCTGGGAGAAGGCTTAATAACTAATTTTATGGGGAATTGATTTTCCTCGTCTGTCTCCTCCTGCACTGCCCTCTGAAGGTGCAGAGTTGAAAGGGGTCTGAAATGAGGGAGGGGGAGGGGACGCTTTCATTTAAAGCCAAATTAAATCACTGTCAGCAAGATTATAGTGTGCGTTTTAGATTCAATAATGTCATACATAAAGACAAACGCCTTCGCTGTGACGGTGTCAGGAAGGCTGCGTGTTTCAGGTGAGGTGAGAGCTATTACACTACACCTGTTTTTGTCATTTTTCACTCCCCAACCTTTAGGTTTGGGGAGTGAAAAATGAGCTTTCTTACTACGACATTCTGTCATTAATAATGTCGCCTGTAGTTATTAATCCTGATCACCTGCTGTTGTGTGGGCTGCACACTCACACACACTATGAGTCAATCAGTCATAACACAGAGCCTATCACTCTCCCACTCCTCCTGACTCCTATAGCGTTAAATATATTTCTGTCTGTATTTTTCTTCATATTCCTGCACTTCATCTTTCCCTTTGCTGTCATCAAGTTTTCTTTACTTGCAGCCCTGTTGCTTTCATTCAATTTCCCTCTCTTTTGATATCTTTTTCTCAACAGAGCCAAACTTTGTGTCTTCCTATGATATCAGCAACTTCACCTACTTCTTCTTCCGGGAGAATGCAGTGGAGCATGATTGCGGAAGGACGGTGTTTTCTCGGGCGGGGCGCGTCTGTAAGAATGACATAGGTGGTCGCTTTCTTCTGGAGGACACGTGGACCACCTTCATGAAAGCCAGACTAAACTGCTCCAGGCCAGGAGAAATTCCATTCAACTACAACGAGCTGCAGGGCACCTTCTATTTACCTGAGCTGGAGCTGCTCTATGGCATCTTTACAACCAATGTGTGAGTAACACAAAATGTCATGAAATGTTTTATCATATCATCTATCCAAAACTAAACATTACTTTAGTGTTGGTGCGTTAGCTTTGAGTTTCATTTTAGATCACAATCAATCATTTTTTTAGTTCTTTAAATAAACTACACTGTTTGTTTCAAAATTGAAACTATAATTATCAATACCGCTGCAATTTAAGCATCTACAGCAAACTAGCCAATACAAGTCTTTATGCACAGGCGCCAAGAAGACTGTGTCAAAGGTCAATCAGAGATAAATGTATAGCTTGGCTACCTATTTTCATGTTTTTAGAGCAAATTCCTCCTGATTTTAGCCTTGACATCTGCCGACAGCCTAGATGTTGTTTAGGCACCAAAGATGTTTTATTGAATTAATAAAGAACATGTTTGTTTTGTAGTTCTGTCTCAATAAGAGGGCGATAATAAAGCAAAGTGAAGTATATCGTGGCAATATAGAAACCATCTTGCTCTAACTCTACCTTTCCAGACCATTTCAAACACAGAAGCACCCGCTGCCAGCATCACTACGACACGCCTGACAGCAGCGAGACAATTTTTATTTTGTAATGGCGCCGACAAGCGTAGTCTGCCAGCAAAACGAAAATATTAATAAACAAACAGAGGAAAAACAAGACTACATAAATACACAGGGGAATGGGAAAATGATTATCCACGGCTGAAATGTATGAAAGGTTATGTCTGTAAAGTGCACTGCATTGTTTGCGACCAGTTTTTTTCAGCTACTCTACAAAATAAGAGCATAAGAACACTCAAATGTGTTCTTTTTGGTGCTCTTTTAAAATACCAAATTAATTTCACAAAAGCAGAGCACCACATCACTTTTTTTATTGTATTATGTAAATAAAGTTTTACTGAAAGCTATTATTTATATTAACTACAGTATATTGACCATGAATACGATTAGATTTTCCATTTGAGACTGCTCTCGCTGCTGTTTTGCTGTCCTTTCTTTTTTACCTTTAGCAAACACATCTACAACCACACACTTGCACGCTCAGACCATTATTAAAGCTGAGTAATCAATTCTTTATGGTCAATGCTTTCACATAGCTGAAGTCTTTTGAAGGGTATTGGAAACATTTCCCCCTGCAGGCACGGTGTTTAATGAACAGCTGCACTGGATTGTAATTCACATCGCCAGAGTCTTGCAGTTTGAGTTGAGAGTTAATACTCTCATTCTTTACTTTCTCTTACCAGGGAGGTGACCGGTACTTGTTGAAACTGACAGCTTAAAAAGTCAAAGCTGTATTTCAGCTCAGAGATCTATACCGTAAATCACACAAGCCGAGCAGCTTAATCGTGTCCTATTGTTGGATTTATAATCTAATAATGACAATCACATACACCGGAGTGTGTGTCTGTGTGCTCTGTGTTTGATTTCTGTTCCTGGTGCAAACAAACAGAAGGGATCTTTACAAATACGAGCTAAAATCTGAACTACTGTCTACTTGTGCTGCTGTGATTGATATATATGTGTGTGTGTGCTTTGATTGTTTATCATTGTCTCTTTTTCACCTCTCTGTTGTTTCACATCTTTATATCCCTATTTTTTGACATCTGCTTTTTGTTTGTGTTCCCAACAATCAGAAACAGCATTGCTGCGTCTGCAGTGTGTGCCTTCAATCTCAGTGCCATATCGCAGGTTTTCAACGGGCCCTTTAAGTACCAGGAGAACTCACGCTCTGCTTGGCTGCCATACCCAAATCCAAACCCCGACTTTCAGGTAATGTGTCCAAACAATAGTCCTTAGACTTTTGCTTATTTGTTTGCGTGTTTCATTTTCTTTTTTATTACAGCTATGAATGTTTGCAGCTTTGAGCAAAGAACATCACCTTAACAATTCAAATCTTTTCATAATGTTTTTGTTTTGCAGGTGTTGTATTCATCACATTCACTATCTTCTTTCAGCGTTGTAGCCTTCCAACATTTGTTTACTAGGGAATTTGCATTTTCTGGGAAATTGTAGTCTGAATGCTGGAGTGCTGAATGAAAGTGACAACATTGTATGCTGGTGTAGATTCTCAGTCATCCAGGACATGGCAAATCCAAAAATCTTCAAAATCTTCAGGTTTTTTTTTGTTTATGAGTCAAATTCACCCTCTGGGAATTGATACTAAAATCAATAGTAGCGAGGTATCAGTCTGGATCAAAATATGGAACCAAAGGACATTTTTATCCTTCATGCCATGAGGCCAACAGGAGTAAAAATAGCCAGTTTTTAAACTTTGCAAGTTAGAGCTCAATACTACCCTTCAGTGATTCGAGTTGATCATTTCTTCATGCAAAAGTTTAGAATCAATACACCCCCACATTAACAATAAAATATGTGCAGAATAGGTGGATCTAATGAAATTTCTTATGTAGCATGTATCCTGATAAATAATTCACACTGATCAGCCCAACTCTGAACCCTGAGAAACTCTACCATGCATTAATTTCTTCTCAGTTTTTATCTGCTCAAAAAAAATCTCTTATGGACAACAATATATTATAAAAACTAGCATCCTTTGAAAGAATGCGTATCGCTTATGCTAACAGACAGGCAAATAAACACACCTATATAGGCACAAGAAATTACATGATTGCCTGCCACCTTGAAAGGCGGGCAGTAAAGGAAAGCGTATTGCTTATTTGTTCCTCAAAGGTGTTTTATGTAGTTCTTCCTAGACCTGTTTTGCAGAGGTGATGCTTTATGTTTATATTCGTTCCTAAAGCCTGAAGTGTTATACCAAGCATTTTATTTGATTTAAAGTGCTGCTCCATACTGATGACAAAGAGAAAATGTGTTATTAGCAGAACAAGTGGCTCTCAGTTGTTGCAGCCTTAGCAGACAGAGAGGGGGCCTAATCCACGCAGCTCCAGGTGAGGAAATGAATTCCCTCCAAGGTTTGGCTACCAGTGGGTGACACACACCTCACTCCCACATGTTTCCCATCACGGACCTTCGATCAGGTTTCTGTCAAGCCAGCACGAGCGAACACACACGCATTATCTATAATGATATTGCTCATGCATAAAAAAGTGGATGGAATGCTCCGAAGAAGAAAAAAAAGCAAGCTGTGATGCACACACCAGTGAGTCTGTGACACAGAATGCAGCTCTCTGTTGTCGTGCATTCACATATCTGCACGTCAGCAGCTGCACTTTATGAAAACAAACAGATCTGACTGCAGATTTATCCTGCTCAAGGTATATCACAGAAGGGTTTCTGAGCGTCATATAGGGTTTTTTTTTCTTTTTTCTTTTTTTTATGAATGTGTTCCTCAAGGATAAACACGGATCAGTTCCTCGCCTCTGTCCCCATCTTCCTACTTAGGCTCGGGTACAATGGCTGCTCCTCACCGCTGGACCAATGTGCACTTTATCTAGGTTTCAGTGACATCTTCATCAAGCATTTGTCAATGTTGCAGGATTAGATTTACGACCGCAGGATTTATGGCTCGTCTTTTTTTTTTTTTTAAGCTATTCCCACACACAGACTTTCACACATGTTCAGGCACAAACAAACACCTATATGAAACCAGCAGCCTTAAAAGCCACTGGCTATCCATATATCTATTGTGCACCAAACTCCCTCAGAATAAAGGCTTATAGCTGCCACGTCGGAATAATTATGACTGTGGACTCATCTCTCAGTTCACACACACTGGGCATTGATTGAGAGCTTAATTTCCAGTCTACGGAGAAAATCCCTCCATTTATTTAAACCACACAGATTGATCCCGTTAGGTTTATTCAGGCTATGAGTCATGTTCATTGTGCATTACAGACTAATACCACCTTTATGTTGTGTTGGTTTTCAGTCCTTGTGTAATTGATTATTGTAAGATTTAAAAAAAACATCCTTTTCTCAGCCATGTAATTGGAAAATGTGTTAAATTTGACAAAGATCCAAAATCTGTTATGTTGGGTACGGACGAAAGCAACGAAATTAAGATGTCATTTTCCACATTTTCATAAATCTAACTCAAGATTATGCTCATTCCTGATATGAATATTTAGTTTCCTGGAAAAGAAAAGATAAACAAGGAAATGCAATGCTATCAGAAAGGTTTTAAAAAAAAGACCATTCTGAAAATGCATGCTGTAAAACAATCATAGTTCAGAGTGCCACTTCTCATCCTGGCAGAGCACTTTGCACTGGTGAAGAGGGGGGACAGCTGAGTGTTAGATGGGCCCTCAGCCAAATGATGGTTGTGTCCCTCACCTTGACTGTACTGGGGAAATCATAACATCCATCTCACTGTGCATTTACAGATGTAATAGCCACTCACTGGTCGTCACCTGACTCTTTCTCACTGGAAGAAAAGTCACTCTGATGCTTCTTCACGATTCATGCACATCAATACAAACGCAAGCCACAGTAAAGAAACTTACTGAACATTCCGCTCAAGACACATTCAGTACATTTTTGCCATTAGCAGGATGCTTATTTCAGACACTTGCCCACGCAGTGTAAGCTGTCCAAGCCCTTCAAGGCTGTAATTTTCCTTCTCCCGATGTGGCGAGGGCACTGATCCGTTCACCTTCATGGTCCTTCATGATTCTCATCAGTCAGTTCAGTCAAGGCCAAGGATTGATCTTTATAAAGTGTCCATGCTGCTGCCACTGCAGCTGGTCACCAGGAGCAAATCACCATCCATAGTTCAGTCTCACTTTAATTCAATTCAGCTCAGTTCGGTTTATTTATGTAGCGCCAATTCACGGCAAAAGTCACCTCAGTCCAAATCATAAATCCAATTCAGATCCAGATTCAAATCCAATTATAGTCATTCCATTCCTATTATAATACAATATGATCACATACAGTGCATTATGAAATGCCAGTTTGATAAAATCTATGAGCACGTTGGTGACAGTGGGAAGGAATGACTCTTTTTTTTTAACAGGAATTAGGTTCAGGATGGGCAGCCGCTTGCTATGACTGGTTGGGGGTTATAAGGATAGGAAGGAGACAAACTAGTTTCTGTGGAAAGAAAAAACATGTAAAATCCCATACATATTGGCAGTAATATTTGTATCTAGAAACATGAAGAGTAGAGAGAGTAAAGTTCGCAGCAGAGTGAGGAAATGTGGTGAGTTAGTCTAACAAAATAGCAGCATAACTAAGTGAAAGCTCAAGAAACCCAAGTCAACCTTAACTATAAGATTTATTAAAAATTCTGTAGTCCAAGCTCCATCCATATTCTTTTACTGAGAAGGACACACATAGTTAGCTTTGCTCATTCAGCTCACTACTAGCTGTATTGACTTTTTGCTTCATCTTGTCACACTTTGCCTAATGGAGAAGGTGGGCTTCATTTCCAATTTAAATTACACCATTTTCCATCATACCTCGTGAATGCTGAGTGTTTTTGATACATCAGCTTTTTCAAAAGGTTAAAACAACTATATATATATATATATATATATATATATATATATATATATATATGTAAGTGTCATTAAGGGAATTGTATGGCTTTTTAATTGGTTTGTCTATCAAAAAAATACAAAACCCACATTTCATATGTTATGCTTTTCCTGAAAACTTAATTGCCACTGGGCTGTGACTACATAACAAAAAGACACTATACATTCCCTGCTGACTAGTGTTTAATGTGCAATTACTGCTATGCAAGGTTTAGATTAAAAGAACCACATTGTGTGTATGTATCACCAGGTAAAACCAATTATGAATTGAATTTTTTTTCCCAAAACATTAAAATTATTATTTTTTTCATCTCTTGAAAACAAAAAATGAATACTAAAACCATGACACTAGACGCCTTTAAAGCCTAAGTTAGATAAAGTTTATATTATTCAATACTTTTTAAGATCTGCAATTAGGAAAATCTTTTTCCTGTCAGATATTTTGGATTATTGCTTTGTGCCACTTCACTTTAAAAGCTCTATATGTTATATAAGACTATAAAACAAACAAATTAGCATGTTTACATGTGATACCAGTGCTACTGTGACCAAAAGTTTTTAGCCCTGTATAACCGTAAATGTGAGAGGGTTTAAATTTTCTTCTTTGTCTGTGCTTGACTGATAATTGTGCATTATTTAAAAGAAACTGTAGTCAATGACAATAATGAAGCCTCCAAAACCATTATAAGTTATTATTTTAGTGGTAAAAAAATGACACAATCCTGGCACATTGTTACTTGAGTGCCCATAAAACCTACCAGTAATATATATGCATATGAGGAGAAATCTAATAAAAAAGATAACTACCCACTCAGTCAAACATTCATCAGTCTCTTTCTTTCCGTCAGCCTCAGTGACTGCAAAGCCTTAAGGTTGGGATGATATCAAACCAACGCAAAGAGGCAATTGGCTTTAAATCCTTGTTCATTTAATCATTCAGTCCCTCTGTTTTCTATTTCTGGTGGGATTTCTGAACAAAGAGTCTAAAGCTTATTAACTTGAAACTCTTTAAGAGCTTTATCAATGCAGTGAGCCAAAGCTTTTTATTTTTAAACATATATATATATATATATATATATTTTTTTTTTTTTTTTTTTTTTTCCTCTCAACCTTCACAGTGTGGCACCATCAACTCTGGCTCCTATGTGAATCTGACCCAAAGAAACCTGCAGGACGCTCAGAAGTTTTTGCTGATGCATGAGGTGGTCCAGCCCGTGGTGCCGGTGCCGTACTTCATGGAGGACAATGTTCGCTTCACTCACATCGCAGTGGATGTGGTGCAGGGCAAGGACATGCTGTTCCACATCATTTACTTGGCCACTGGTAGGTTCTTTATACAGTAGCTTTCCTCTGCAAGTAACTTTCCTGTACGAGTTTATTTTTCTAATTTGCCTTTTATTTGGATACTGTTCAATTTTAAGTCATCTTAACAGTTCTAATCTTTTATTTTACTCAGATGTAGTTCTCTGCTGTTTTACAGAAGCACAAGGACCTTATATAAAAATATATTTATATATTTCTAGTCACTTGTGCAAATATTTATGCATCTTTTATTCTCTATGCTCTGTTGTTCTAAATGGGTGACATTTAGTTAAAAAGGTCAGAAAATGTCAGAAAACTTTTTATACAGGCCAGGAAATAAAAAACCTTGCATTCCTTGCATTCCTCTGCCTTTCATGCCAGAGTTTTAAACTTAAATTATTTTATGTTGAAAATGGATGATATTTGTAGTTATTAGTTATAGCCATTCTAGTCAAACATTGTAAATGACGTTCTGCACAATTTGATGCAAGATGGTGAAATCTTGCAAAATGCAAAAATGCTCAGAGAATGTTTTGAGGATGACTCTCGATACATTCTACGACACAAGATATTACCTTAAGCTTAAGCTTTTTTTCTGTTTCCTAAGGTCAGTTGGCTGTGAGAGCTATCTTGAATGGTGCTGGCTCCAACTATTTATTTATCTGTTGTAGATCTACATCCTTTTTTTAAATGTTTTAATAAAATCCGTTCTCTGGTTTATGAAATATTTTGCTAACACCACAGACAAGGGCAAAACCATTTTCACATCTTGCCTTCAGCAGCAGGCAGTAAAGATCAGAACACCTTCATAGTCTTGCTGAAGCAGGATAGTTAAAGACTGAGTGTAATTTATACATCAATGTATACTTTTTTTTCAAAGTACACATTGATTCTTACTTATCCAGCCATGAATATTGAATGCAACAAAGAAATGCTTGACTTCAGGTGCCTGAAGCCCTTGAAGTTCACTTTGCACATAAAAGAAATCACCCGCAAGAAGATGAATAATACCAATCGGTCCGTATCATCGTCATGCAGACATCAAAGCCCGGAGTTGGGCATAAGTTTGATCACTCTTTACCTCCATATGTTTCCCAGATGTGCATAAATCATATGCAATCACCTAAACACATGCATTTAGATACAAACCACTTCTTACTCCGATGCAAAACCTACAGGGAGCACAAGAACACTATGAAACTGGCAACAGTTGTGTCACAATAAGACGGATGATTAATAACACACATGTGCAAACGTTGACTCTGTTCAGTGGGTCTGAATGCTACCATCTGCTTATCAGTGGATCGCTTAATCATACTAGTGTGATGTTAGGCTTAGAAAAGTGTTTTAGAAAGTCACCAGATAGTCACCGGTGTTTGAGGCCCTGCATTGTGATGGAGCATGTGGATTGCAAGCAGAGGCACTGAACAGAATTTGAATGTAGTGACCCACTTCACTGTGCTAATGAACCGTAAGCCCACTGGGAGATGTCAACATGATCCTCCTGTTGAAGACTGTTATTTTAGGATCTTTCACATATCGTATGTGATAGGAGCACAATGGTTCTCTCACTTTCTCAAACGCACACGCGCACATATCCGCTCTGTTCCAGTTCACCACCCGTGTGTTTGGCATCTCCCTTAAAAACTCCCCTCTCATTGTTTGCATGGTTCTGTGATCAATGTAGCAGTGAACGAGGGCAGCCCACAATGCGAGTTCCCCAGACACTAAGCAGACACTAATGAAAACATCTGAAACACTGCCAGGGCCATTGGCTAGCACTCATACTGTACCTAATCACAAGCTATTATTAACACCCAAACGCACCCCACTGATTGGGGCCATTGTGGAAAACCTAATGGCTCCAACAGGGAGTCCAAAGAAGTCTAGGTGTAAGGCTGTTTTCTCGAACATGCAGCCTGCCAAGCATTTCATCGAAACTGTTATTCAGCGCTCCTTAGTAATTTATGCAGCAGCAAGATCTTTCTTCTTGAAATGTATGTGAACAGTTTAGAGTTTAGATAAATGTGAAATTTACAGAAAGTTTTGGTTCAGCGAAGTGCATTACCATACTTTTAAACGGTTACATTCATTCTGAAAAGGTACATTATTCATCATATGATACATTGCTCATTTAAACAGTGATTTACTAAATATATTATATCATAATTTAAAATAATGCCTCCAAAAGCTGAATGTGTTGTGCAGTAGGTTTTTTCGGGACTGCTGTAGAGGTCATGCAATACTGTCTATTTTTATCTTTACATTTACACCTACGCATATATCTTATTATGCAATGCCTATTTCTCACTTGTGGATTATGTGTGGCTTTTTTGTTTGTTTGTTTTTAAACAGTTTGATTTATTTATTTTTCATTTTTGAGTGAAGCTACCAGGACATAAAAACAAATTAAAAAGCATAAAACAAAGTTTATTGTATCACATCATATTCAGTGGTATGATATTGTAAAGTATTTCTAAGGAGAAAATATTTGTGCATAAAGTTGAATATTTTAAAAGGTTTAAAAGTTACAAAAACCAAAGGTCATAGCACCCATATCCTGAATGAGCTAAACGTTTTGATGGCTAATGACCAAAATAACACAAAGTATGCAGAAGATTGCAAGAAATGCTAATTAAAAAAACAGGAAAACAATAGTGTGATTGCTGATTCAGCATTTTATCAATTATGCAAATGTTACAATAAAAAAGCACCACTATTATCTTTTTACATCTATGTGTTTGTGAGAAATAATGTAATACAAGTAAAGTTAACATTAACTGTGGATAGTGCTCATCATTTTATAAATCCAGTTCTCGCAGTGAAACTGCACTTTTCATATACTTGAACTCTAAATGTAACTTAAATTAAAGTTCTTTTGTGCTGCTTGTCACATGAAATGGTAATGTCATTATTGCCCATACTGCTTGAGGCAAAATCCAACTTTTTCATCCCCTACCTTTAAGTTACCTATTAGTATTCCACCCTTCTTCTTCTGGCACTACTGTACACCTAATTACTTTTTGCTCACCCAGGGGACTGCATGTATAATAGATTATGTTTGTTTTAGCTCTCCCAGAAGGAAATTCGCCTCAAACTGCATTTTACGGGGCCCTGCCTTACACAAAATAAAAGGTCAGGATGTATTCTCCATGACACAGATTTCTACACTTCTATCTCTCTCGGCACAACAAAGTGGTTTCATCCCCTTAGAATATCCCCTGAAGGGAAACTAGGTCAGAAATCATGCATTCAGGTGCCACATCAAATCCCTTGTTACATCTGCTGCGCTGCATATTGATGCCATAACCAGGCTTGGTACATTTGGCCCCACCTCTCCTTTTGACAATTTTTTTTTCTTTCTTCAGCTTTTCTGTTAGGATGTGATTTTTATGTGGTTCAGACACCATTCACACTGGCTTCTGTGCAGTTTTCTCATCTAGCATACATTATTTGTTGTTCCTTCTTCTTCAAACTCTCTGCTAATCTTATCTTGCCCTTTCTTCTATTACTTTACCTTTTCTCCTGTGGCTCATCGCCTTCCTTCGCCTTCTCTGTGACCAAATCCTCCCTTTCTCCACTCTTTTTTCTTCCAGATTATGGCACTATCAGGAAAGTGCTGTCTCCTCTAAACCAGTCCACAGGGAGCTGCCTATTGGAGGAGATCGAGTTGTTCCCGCCCAGGAAGAGGCAGCCGATACGAAGCCTGCTGATCCTGCACAGCCGCAGCGAGCTTTATGTGGGCGTAAGAGACCAGGTCATCAAGATCCCACTCAAGAGATGCAGCTACCACAAAAGCAGAGAGTGAGTGCATGCACACACACACACACACACACACACACACACACAAACACAATTAATCTCAATGGAAACTGTGAGAAGCAAATGTGCACACCCCAAACTTTTCAGAGCCCCGTCTTTCAGATGATACTCGTTATCAGAGAGGACCAGGCCTTTATGTCGTTCAGGGGCCTTTAGCTGAAACTTAAAATCCTCCAAATCAGCTTTGTCTGAGCCGCTGGAGGTGCCCATGGCTGCCCTCAGTCTCCTTGACTGTGTTGCTGTCTTGTGATTGGCAAAAATAAAAATAAAACACACCCTTTCTGCCTCATACAAGACCCTTTGGTGAATGTGTTTATCAGATATGTTGTGTTTTGGACTGTTTAGAGAGCACTCCATCAAAAGGAAGAAAAATAAAAGGCCTAGCATATTTCCCATCGCCTCCAATGCCAGAGTTAAGGCTCATCTTATGTTTAGAAATGAGGGATTTGTAGCTATTTTGATCAAACCTTGAAAATAACAGTATTTGGTTTCAGATGGTCTTGCATGATCTGTTAGCGCTCAGAGTATGTGTTGTGAATGACATTCAGCTATTATAACACCAAATTTTAGCTTAAAATATGTAAGAATTCACTAACATATAACTATTTTCGTGTAGCAACGTTTGATTAGCTGTGGCAGCCCTTTTAAATTGGGTTGACTCCAAAATTTAAATCTTTGTAGATGTCAACCCAGTGATTACTTTCTGAAGGTTTCAGTAAAATCCATCCAGTGTTTCATGACTTATTTTGCTAACTGTACAGTCAGACACAGGGAGAAACGTTATCGCGTCGCCCGTCGGCTGTAAAAGTTTAAAAAAGTAACCGAACTATCAGTGCACTAAGAAAATAAAATCACGCCTGCATTCCTCACTTCTCACACATGGAGCACACAGCAGACTTCATGTTACAGCTGTTGCTCTGTGATATTCGCTGCAGCTGCTACCGGGTTTTAAAACATCTTTAATTCCTTCTCTTTTTTTTTTATGAACGTCCAAAAAGTGAGGGGAAAAGACTAAACAGATAAAAGAGCCGAGGCACAGGCTGGGTGCTTTTGGGATTCATCAGTGACATTACTTTCTGTTCTACCTTTGAAATGTTAGAGAACTGTCTCTCCGGCCCTCAGAGAGATGAAGATGTTTGTTCTTCCTTCTCCTATTGCACTGCTGTCGTCATTCCTTATATTTTTGTCTCAACCAGTACTCTTTAACTGTCAGGGTTTTTTGTTAGCTACCCGGAAAATATTATAAACACAGTCGAGAAGCAAAAGTCTCGCCTTATTTTAGTATCTTCATGTGGATGGATACAATGTGATCATGTGTTACTTGCATAAGCACTCCTGTTTGTGTCTGCACTCTGCTCATTGTTACGAAACCCTCAAAGAATCATACATTTCACCGAGGGCATGTCATGGAGCGTTGATGCCTGCGGCCCAAAGATATGTCACCGTGCTGTCACAGCAAAACTGTATTTATGTGGAAAAAAAGTAGCATCAGGCTTTTTTATTGCACTCAATAAACCATCTGAAGTGCTGAAATATTTATGGAAAAGCCAGGAGAAAATATCTTTTCTAAAATATTCTCCCAGTGAATATTTGTTGAACTAATAACTAAAAATCTAGTCCACACATTGAAATAGGGCAGGGGGGTCTTCAACCTTTATAATGGAAAGAGACATTTATGCTTCTCATCTTAATTTGGGTGTAAAGCCACAAAACATGTTTAAAATAAAAATAAACACCTCAGTAATATTATATGTACAAATACTATATATAAAGGCATTGGTGTAATGGTCTATGTTCATCACAAATACATTTTTGTTGTAATACAGATGAAAAAGTGTAGAGGTTTAATATTAGCTAATGTAGCGTTCTTTCATACCGGCTTGTCATTTTTGTGAAAGAGTTGTTTTATAAGCCTGAAAAGCAACAAAAAGCAACAAAAAGCAGGCCCTGGTTTGGCAAGTCATCATAGCACAGCCTGGAGAAAGACTTCTGCCTTCTTCTTCATACTCTGTGTTTTGTGACAGATGTCACCACTCATAAAGTGCAAACTATTGATAACTATTTGACAGAACATCACTTCAAAAATATCCCTTTAAGTAGCTTCTTTCCTTCTTGTCATTTTTGCCATATTCTTTATTCTCACATAAAACTCCTCCTTTCTTTTCTTTGTCTTTGTTTTGTTTGTCCTCTCTTGATATTTCCTTTCAGACCTTTCTCTCACCGTCTTATCTCCATCAGTTCACATATTTTCATACATCATCTTTTCCACCACTTAATACCTTCCTCTGTAATCTCCCTCTTCAACCTGATGTTTGACTTCATGCTATTCCATTACGCGGAGCTGCCTGTGTGGAGACATGACATGTTAATAAAAGCCTTCTAATGGTGGATGTTATTCTTACCTTTTAGAGCCTGCGTAGGAGCCAGGGACCCGTACTGTGGTTGGGATCTGTTGCTGAAGAAATGCACTACCCTGGAGGAAAGTGTCAGAATGAGCCAGTGGGAGCAGAGCATTAGAAAGTGCCCTGTGAGTATGAAACTGTGCAAACAGTAAAGCTCAAAACACTTTGGAATTGCCTTCATGCCTGCATAAATGTTATCCCAAACCTTGTCAGGTTTTTATGCTCCTTAAAGTGAATCAGGCAGTCCATCTGTTCCTAAATAAAAGCCTAACAATCCTTGAAGGAACGCATATCACCTTCTGCCTATCTTGTCGGAGGTTTAGACTAAAACTGTCATGTGTTGAGAAATTACTGTTTTGGTCAAACAATGGAAAAACTTGTGATATTTTGAGAAGTTACACACAAAGTATGTGTTGTGACGACTCTCAGCTTCTTCCACATCAAATTGTAGCTCAGTGCCAGTAAATTTGACTGAGATATGGCCATTTTTGAGTTTTATAAAATCAATAGGCTGTGGCGTCCATCTTGAATCGGATTGGCTCCAGAAGTAAATCAGCAGTAGTGGTATATCCAATGATTATTGCTTGATGATTTAATTAAAATCCATCCTGTAGTTCGTGAGATATTTTGCTGACAAACATATGAACATACATACACACACAGACATGAGCAGAAGAATTGTCCTGATTCACCTTTTGACAGCGAGTGATAATAAGCCCCCCAAACAAAATGGTGTTTTGTTTTATTGCACAATATTGCTTATTTGAAGATCAAAAGTATATAAAACCTTGCTTTCCGTGTCTCTAGTGACTGTTTGAACTGCAACTAAATGTTTCAAGTAGCTGTTGATCATTCTGCAAATTAGGCTCTCTGTGCAAAACAGTTGTACACAGCAGAGCAACAAATATTAAGTTTTTGTTGTTAAGTAATAAACAAAGACATTGTTAAGCTTTAAAAAGATGCAAACGCTGAAAATAAGGAGGACGTGGTTCAAACAGCTGGACGTCCATGTAAAAGCTGATGCTCACGCAGTCTTGTGCACGTTTTAGGAAGTGTACATGTGTGTGTTTAGCTTACAGCTCAAGATACCTCATAAAATAATATAATACATTCATAAAATGTAATTTCAGTGTAATGGTGCATAGATTCATCACACAGTAAGGGAGAGAGGCAAGAAGATGAGTGGGCTAGCAAAAAAGATGAATGTGTAAGCACCCCGGTTTTAATGAATATTTAACACTTCTGATTTTATTACACATGGGGTTTTTACTTTTTTATTTAAGAACCAGCTTTGCCAAGGATAGACATCATCTAGCAGCATCTAGACAAATAGGGGGGAGCTGTTAGACTAAATTAATTCAAGACTACTTTACTAATCTATTACATGATTTTTTATGTTGTTTCATGCTGCTGGGCACAAAAATGATTACGCAGAAGAACACTGTGTCACCGCATTTTGTTAAATAGTCATGAAAGGAGTGTTGCACCACATTTATCGGCCTGTTTGTCCACACTACTGTACTTTTCTCCTTGTTTTCTGGCTTTTTCGTATGATCTTAAGCAGGATACAGCAACGATGTTACACTGTGTTCCTTAGGGAGCGTGCTTTTGGAGTGATCTTTCCTTTTATCCTGTCAGTATTTTACAGGAATAACTTTAAAGCCAGTCGCAACCAAGAGAGACATACAGTCCGCCTCTGGACATCTAATCTCTGGAGGAATTTTGGGCTCTCAAACATTTTAGAAGCCATCATGTGTTTTTTGTTTCATCTCAACATTTCTGTTCAGACAGTCATGTTCAAATAATAGCACTATTTTCTGTAAACAGTACAGCTGTGCTGCTTTTAAAGCATAATTTAAAAGAATTATTTCTAGAATATGCTCAGATGGGTGAAGACAAGACAGCAAGAATGATACCACTTATGTTTGTTAAGCAGGCAGAAGACACAGTTTGCTTAGCATAAAGTTGAGAGTAAACAGCTAGTCTGGCAGCTGCACTGATGTTAAGTGATTAGCAAGAAAAGTCGAGGGACTGTGACCTTTCTGTGTGGAGTTTGTATGTTTTTCACATGTGGGTTTTACTCCAGTTTCCTCCCACAGTGGAAATAACCTAATTTTACAACCTGCTGCCACATGGTGAAGGCAGACGATAAGGTTTTTGCTATTATCTGTGTGCATATATTTGTCTGTCTCTTCTCAAAATATCTTATAAACCACTGGACAGATTTTAATGAAACTTTCAGTAAGTAATCATTAGATGGACCTCTACAATTGATAAACATTTGGACCCAATCCAATTCAAGATGGCTGCAACATCCATCTCACCTTTGAAAACAGTAAAACGGCTACAATTCAGTCAGTTTTACAGATTTTGCAGGCCGAGTCAAGCTGAAGATTTGACATCAACAGGCTGCAGGCTGTCAGTCAGCTGGGGAGCCACGTCACTGGTTGACTCATTTTCAGCGGCTGCTCGAACCGCCATTTTCTGCAGCCGCTTGCATTTGCTTTTTTGACTCTCCTGCAGCGTTCTCTCGCTCGCTTTTACCTTTATTTTACAAAAAGAACAAGCACTGGGCATAGCACAAGCTCCATGTCCTTCATCGCTGGGTGTCGCAAATACAGTGACGTCACCAGAGTGTTGAACAGTCTCGCTACGACAATCGAGGCAGTCATATAGAAAAATCACCTGGATCGTGTAGACCTGAGCAGAGCCCAAGTTGGAGCAGAGCGAGTGGTTCTGAGACAGGGCAGTGGAAAAAACGGCTTTAGAGTCAAATGTGAAGCACATCTGTATAACAGCTGAGGCTTGGCAGAAACTGGGTCGAAGAACTGGACATTAATCTCCAGCACCGCAGCAAAGAAACAACAGACTGTCTGAAAAAATAAAGAAAGTCATTTTTATTAATAGCCCCAAAAAGGTCCCAACTTCCTACTAATTGAAATATGATAAATAAATCCTGGCAGACATCAATACTGTTAAAAACAACCTTTTGAGAGATAAAATCATATATATGTCTTAGTTGTTTTTGTTTAGTGATTCTAAAAGCTATTTAAATTTAGGATGCACTTAGTTTTTCACCCAATGCTTCTATACTTTTTGATTGTTTGTAATAAATTGTTATAAAAATTATGTAATACGTCAAGCATTGTTGTTTTATTTGGGTTGTATATAACTAATTTCAGGATTTAACTTGGACTACATTATTTTTAATTTGTTCTGACTCATAAATTGTTAGAATTTAAAGAAAGTGTGCTTTCTTTTTTTCTGTAAGTCTTTATAATGTTTAGCTGACGTTTTTCATTTTCTTGCAAAAAGTGCGATTGATCACCTTTTACTTCTTGTAAAATATAAGGTTAAATTTTTAAAGAGCCATTATTATGATTAAAGATTTAGAGTTAAACTCAAATGACTCCTTAGACAATTGGCAAAACCTCACTGTTCCACCCAAACTTCACACGGAAGAGCAGGCGTGTTGAGAAATAATCCAATAATGCAGGAATTAACGCCAGGCCCGGAAAGGAAAACTATCTTAGCAGCAATTCTATGACAAGATGTGAATAAATATATAAAAAAATCTTTTATCACAGTTACAGTTTCACTCCCCATGAGTCCATTAACACTTTGCAGAGGCTGAACTGGCTGAGTGTCTGTATTCCTGCTAAGTGGTAATCTGAAGTTTAAGGCCAGTCAAGGTTCTGCACACTGAATGTTCTTGTGTAGGCAGAACCAGGAGATACACTTTACCAACCTGTTCACAAACACCATCTGCCTTCACAGTCTGTGTTCAAACAGGAAAAAGCTTGTTTCACTCTGTTACAGAAGGTAAATGTTTCTCACAATTCTATCAGTTTTCACCTAGGTGGAATAAAAATACAATTTATGAAAGCAACTCAGCTTGTATCCTATTCTCCCCTAAAAATACGAATGTAAATTTGAAAAATGCATTCCCCCAAAGAATGCCAGGCCCTTATTTTGTGCAGATGGCTATTATTTTTCTAGTTTGACATTTTAATGAAAAAAGCACAAACGTATCCACTGTACAAAGAATGTGTTTAATTTTAATTTAATAATAAAAGACATACAGCATGTACTAATTGTTGAGAACTACATTCTGTCCATTGTTCTGTAAATAATTCAGCAGATAATACCCCACTAACGAATCATTCACGTCTTCAACGTGAATGATGTTGCAATATTCCTTTTTATTGGCCATCTCTGTGTAGTTGTTTGCCTCCTTGGCTCATTGTTGCAGATGTCGTCTGTCTCATCCAAGCGTTTCTCATTTAGGCCCACGGCAGAGTTCAATTACCAATAAGAGCGCAGGCCAGACGTTATTTTGCCTCTGCCAAAGCAGATGATGATCGCTCTCTTGTCTCCTTGTGCGAAAGTGTTTTTTTGCATTTTTAAATCGCCATCATCTGCAGCCCATGAATTTCCTGTTAATGTTTTGTGCATGTGTGTGTATTTGGCCCATATTCTTATATTTAAGTGTTCCTGTTTTGTTTTGTTTTGCTTCATATATTGATTTACTTTTTTTTTTTCATATTTTTGTCCCCTAAATGTGTCTGTTCTGAATCTTTTTTCCTCATTTTGGAATTTCATTATATCCAGCAACATTATTTTTGTTCAACTTCCTCGAGTTTATAGCACATAACTGCCCAATTTTTGACACGCGGTGGGAGATGTAATGTGGTTATTTTTGTATCTATTTGAGAGAAATTGATTTTTCTGTTTTCATCCATCTGTACTCGTGGGCGGCGTCTCCCAGAGCAACACATTCCTGAGAGCACTGCTGGTGCCACCAGCTTTTTTAGAAAAGCCATTACTTACAAATGATTTTTATTTTTTTGGTTCCTTTTTGTCACGAACAGGTCCGAAATGTTACAGTGGATGGAGGTTTTGGTGCCTGGTCTGGCTGGTCCACCTGTAGTCACACTGATGGAGGCAGCGCTGGTTCCTGTCTGTGTCGGACCCGAGCCTGTGATAGCCCCGCCCCTCAGTGTGGCGGCCAGTCGTGCTACGGAATCAGTGTTGAGGTCGCCAACTGCTCCAGGTATATACTAACTTGGTCTTTTCTCTGTGATCTTTTATAACTATTGCTTTTTTGTCTTCATTTACAACTAATTAACTTTTGGGGTCAACCCTGTCCAAGATGGCCGCCACAGCTAAGCAACCGTCAAACACAAAAGTGGATGTAATTCAGCTAATTTCAAAGATATTAACTTAGGAATTGGTGTAGTTGTGTGGCTTGATGTATTCATGGATTTTGCAGATATTAATGTATGTATCAATGTATGTTTCTCTACATTACTAAATTTTGAAGTTAACCCAATTCAAGTTTGTCTCCACAGGTAATCCACCTTAGCTAAACTCAAAATGATCGTCAGTCAGTTTATTATTATATGTATCTAAAATTTGGTGTGGTAGTAGTTGAGTGCCATCTTCAACACGTACTCTGAGTGCTAACACATCTCACTAGACCTCCCAGTATTGCATGAGATCCTGCATAACGTCATTTACGAGGCTTGACTTTCAAGGAATGCTCAGCCTTTATTCCTAAGGTTTTCTGTAAATCCCCCCAGTCTGGATAAAAGGGTGAAACGTGTTGAAATAGATGCACGAAGTCAGATGATTATTTTCTTGCATGCTCACACCTATTCATTAGGGATCAGCAGTCTGTAAATTGTTCCATGTTGCGATTTCACTGTCAGTTATTTGGAGCTAACAAGTGTTGATTGGGGGTGTTTTGGTTTGGTTTTTTTGTGCTCTTTCTCCTTCCTTGATTTACTACTTAGAGTTTAAATTCTGCATACAAAACAAGGCATCTATATATATTTTGTGTGTGTGGAAAATAAGGCCTTTTCTTTTAATAATATTAAATCTTTGAGAAATGTGTCTCAATAAAAAGCAGCCAGAACCTGTCTTGCATAAATGCAGCGACACATTTAGGGTTTTTAAATTAGTCAGCATTTTAATCAAATTAGTCAGACTCATTTTCAGTTTAAAAAGTGCTTCATAGTTTTGTCTCACGTCATTTCTGTTTTGTCAGTGAAATTATTCATAATTTTATTTGCTGTAACTTGAAACTGCTGTGAGCACTTCTTCAGATTAATACCCGGCCATTATGTTGAACTCTTTAGTTTTTTTTATATATATATATATATATATATATAAAAATTGGGTTCTGTTTAAACATTCACAATATTCACTAGTTTTCTTGCCCTATCTTATTAAACATTTATCCTGCTGCTCATTATTTGAACCGAGACTTTAAGTTCTTTTATGAGTTACAACAATTGGATTCTCCGTTTAAGACTTATTTCTAATTTAACAGCGACTTTAGTAAAATCCTAAACCCACGCTGGAACAGAAATTAGTTGTGTGAGGTTTAATAGTTCGAAGAGTTTGAAGTTTTCAGTCAGACATGGATGTTGCTTTTGTGTGTTGCCATAGAAACGGAGCGTGGACTCCCTGGACGTCCTGGTCTCCCTGCAGCACCAGCTGTGGTATTGGCTTCCAGGTGCGTCAGCGCTCCTGCAGCAACCCAACTCCTCGCCACGGAGGGCGGGTGTGTGTGGGCCAGAACCGGGAGGAGAGGTAAACGACACAAACTCTATATGCTGACTGATGTGTGCTTATCAAATGTACACATGCACAAATACACTGTTGTTTAATGTACACATATTTTGAGCTGTGAAACTAAAAAACAGCGACCTTTTCCCCCAGTTTGCAGCTTGCAGTCAGGAAGCTTGACTTTAGTTGTGACTTGTAGTTTTCTCTCTTCCCCCTCCTCCTCGTTTCCCTGTTTTCTGTCCGGCTATATGACAGCCAATTAGGGAATGAGTGGGGCAGGCTTGTGCTTGTGTAATTATCTGGTTTTCACACACAAACTGGCCTGTGTCTTCGAGCTTCGGTGTGGAATAACCGCCTTTTCAAAGACGTTTCTATGGTTTCCAGGCAACTTTTCAAAGCATGAAGAAAACGAAGGAGGAAAAGCAGGTAAAGAAACAAAAAGAGCTGAACAAAGCAGCACAGGTAGAAAAGGTCAAGCGCTGATTTTCTTCTTTAACTTGTTCTGGTACTTTGGTCTCCTCTGGTTTCAACTTTCAAACAAGGAAGAGAAGTTTTGACAACTTTGCCTGTATTTGAACATTACACAGCCCTAGTTTGGTGACATTATTGTTGAAGACTGGTGTCTGTTAAAGCTGTGAGATAGTCTTTCTTTGGGCCTAACAATGACGCGTTGTGTCATGTTTTTCATCCAGCTCCTCCTGTTAAACAGACAAGATGACAAAAACGTGCAAATAGCTTCAGATCAGAGGGTACAGGCAGAGAAGAACGATGTGTAATTTGTTACTGTGGCAACAAGGAAAGCATCTTTTCAGACAAGTAATTGGATATTGACTTTAAGATCCTTAGAATGTCTGTTTAATAAATTTTAGTCATTACTTTTTTCTCTTTCTTCTTTAACCTCACACCTTTCCTTTTCTTGCTTGTTGTCGAGATGCAGCAGTCCTTCAAAAATGGTCTGCGCTTCGTGGACCAAGAGAAAAAATACAGAATAAATGTTAAAACCCCGCTACACAGAAAATACAACAGAAAAAAACCCACAGCTGAATGACAGAGAAGAAGCAGTTGTTACTCCCGATTTTATTTCTTTCTCTGAACCATGGTCTCATTTGTGTCACCTCCTCTGCTTGCTCTTTTCAACCATTCAAACATGTGAGGTCTGTTTCTAGCCAGAGGACAGTTGTGAGGGTTGGACGTATGTGTCACCCTCCCAGGCTTAAAGGTGAAACCCATGTGAAAATGCCAAGATTTGATGTTTCTGAAAAGGCCACTTGAGGCTGGTCCAAAATGCTGCTCAGTTCTTTATGGATCCAATGTTAAAATGCCTCAAAGCAGCAGAAAGAAGCACTTATGTGTCCTCTGTGGTTAAGATTTTCCTTCAAACTCACATGTTTACATTATAATTGTATGCATTATTATGAACAGGACCTTTTTGAGTCACAAGTGTATTTTTCCACCTTCTGAGTTCTCACCTGCACATAATTTCTGCCTAAAAAAGAAATTGTTCTGATCTGATTAGCATTGAGTTTGAAGTTCTGGTTAAACATGTGGTTGTTAATGGAGGTTTCATGTGCACACACAATCAATAAATGCCACCGGAGAAGAGTTTTAGGCTTTTTCAAGCCAGGATAAAGGCAGAAAGCTCAGCTCTGTTGAACTTGCTTTGGACTACATCCTGCAGGTGGATCACAGATGTTTACTGCCAGGGGAATTTAAAAAAAGAAGAAAAAAAAACCTTCAGTCTTTGTAACACTGTCCAAAAACTTCCACATCTGTTGTTTACATTTACCCATGTGTGAAACCGATGAAGTCTTCTTTACAAGCGTCAGTCTTTGTGCCATGGGAGGACTGGCACTCTGTCAGATTTCATGCTCTGAAAGATGCTTTTAAAGATGTGAAAAGCTTTTGGTTTGTGGGGCACAAGGTTTCTGTTGGAGGCATTCGTTCAGTTCACACTTTGCTGTTCTATTGTTTCCTCAAGTGCTCTATTCAGATTCGCGCCAGAAGATCCACATATTTGTCAACTCATAAATTGTATGCAGTCACATACAAAGAAAATAGAAAAGGAGAAATAAGTACCAACAAACACCCAATAAGTTTGATCCCGACTCTTTGCAGCAGGCAAAGCCTTTAAAGTTGAGGCTCGAATGCTCTGAAACCAAACACACACAGCAGCGCTACGGGCTTAAATCTGGATGCTTAATTCCTGCATTTATAAACCTTCTGTTAATATTTCCCACAGCACACTGACAACGTCCACACTGCTTACTCAGCCTATACCGGGTAATTAGCCTCGTTTTAGTCTGATCAGCCCTGTGTGTTTTACAAAAAAGAAAAAAGAAGGATAAGATGGAGCAAAGCCACTCTCTGGTGTGATTAGTGTGTACGATGATCATTTTGAAGCTCAAGATAATCTCTGCTGCATTGATTGCAGATTTTTATTTCTTATTGTGTTGGGATATTTTGTCCACATGCAAGCCTCTTAGAGTGAATGTTAATGTATGTATTATTTTTCTTTTTTTCAGGCGCGTGCAAGATTGTTATTCAGACTTGTCTTCACTTCTCCACACTGTATCAACCCACTGAAAGCATGCAGATTAGTAGAAGTGAAAAGCAACTCTGAGGATTTGCCTTGAAGAATAATAGAGCATTTGGGAAAAGTACGAAATTTTCAGCTTGAGTCTAAAAAAAGCAAAGGGTGTAATTTCATTTTTTTTAGCAGAATGATTCTTTCTTTTTTCTTCAGTTATGTACAAAAACACACACAAAAAATAATAAAAATAATTTCTATTTTGTGCAAAGGTTGCAGAATAAACTCTACAACTTTAATAAACTCAACAAGAGTCCGTAGGTAGGCCGTAATGTATTTGCCTGTGTGTGTTTGTGTGTTTGTTACCAAAATATTTCATGAATGTTTCAATAACCAATCATTTGACATAGATCTACAACTGATTGGAGCCAATTAAATGGATATAACTCAGCTAATTGTACAAATTTTGTGCTAACATTTGGTGTAGTAGTAGCTGAGAGTGCTTCCCAACACATATTCTAAGTGTTATTGCACAGCACTTAGCAAGTAATATGCATTCCCTCAAAAAGTGCTAGACCTTTAATTATATAGCCTTATTTATTACAAGAGTCAGTTTTCTTCATTTATGTGCCAAAGACACCAAAATAGCATTAAAAGCAGTTTTAACATTTGTGTAAAAGTTGCAAAATAAGCTTTATAGTTCTAATAACCCTGGTAGTTGTCTGCAGGTTATTTATAATAAGGACTTAGTAATTAAGGTTTTCAAAGTGATGCTGTCTTGTAAACTAATGTAATTAGAGACGATGCATGGGCTTTGTCGAAACAAATTATGCAAACTGCACTGACGCGTTCATTAAGATTTGACGTGTAAATTTCTTAGATGTACTTTTAAGCAGGATTGGCGCAGACAAACACCACGACGAGCCCTGTCCTTTGTGACATGAAGGGATCCGGCGCCACATCAAATGCACTCGCTGCTTTGGAGAAGTTTGTTTTAAGTGCGGTTTACTGAGCTTTTTCACACATCTCAATCTGCTCATTTTCATCTTTCTGAAGCTGTTTCAGTTCAGTGACAAGGTTTTCATTAGACTTCATGTCCTGTAGGTAAAGCTGATAATCAAATTTCCCAAGAATAACTAAAATAGGTTTGGAGACAATTCAATAAGGACTGTAATGTTTTATGAGAACCGCTCCTTGATATCTACAGTGGTGTTTCTGCAGTTGTATAAAGTGGCCATAAAGCTTGCATACTATTTTTATGCAAAACAGACATTTAAAGTAAGTGTGCAGTTATTCAATATGTGTTCTTTAAAAACTATGCTCTCTCTTAACTTCCACTCACAAACAAACAAATAATACAATATAAAAGGAGCGCACAAT
Source organism: Kryptolebias marmoratus (assembly GCF_001649575.2). Lineage (NCBI taxonomy): Eukaryota > Metazoa > Chordata > Actinopteri > Cyprinodontiformes > Rivulidae > Kryptolebias > Kryptolebias marmoratus. Next base: position 18,185,625 of record NC_051450.1, read on the forward strand.
AATTTAAGATGTCTAGACGCCAACAGCAAAAAGAAGCAAATAGAAAAACAGCAAAACAGTGCTTATTTCTTATTTATATGCATAAACCTCACTAGAAGGGTTGATTGATTCATCATTGTGATGTAAATATAATATAATAGTGTGTAATTTTGTGTAATAAGTTATGAGGTTAAAAAAGCAGTAACAAAGTGAAAGCACTGTTTTATCTGATTACAACAATTATTTTATTTAAGTAGCAGATAATTTCAGAAAATACTTAAAAAGAAAAATACAGTTCCATTCTGAACTAAGGAAAAAGTCTTCAGACTTACTGCTGGTAAGCCTTGTTTAAAACTGTTCATAAAAAATCCTAATTGTTTTACGCATCTTTTCATTTCTGCAAATATCTGATTGGTGACTTTTGCTTTCAGCCTTTTTGGTCTTATTTTTGCACTGAACAGCAGCAGCAGAAGTGATTGCATTCTAGAGGTGCCATCATTTTGTCCATTGTTTTCCGCACCATTTTGCCCTAACATTGCATTTGAGCAGCACAATAAACTAGACGGCAAGTGCAGCAACTGAGTCAAACAAGTTTCCGCTCAGTCAGGTCCACAGAAATGGAGGCTGCCTGCTTTCTGGGTCAGACAGATACTGATTGGCATCTTTAGGTCTGTGACTTAAACTCAGTCTGACAGATCTGCAGCTAAATGCTTCAAATATGTGTTACAGTGAGGATGAACTCCACACCGGCTCTGGCACAGGCAGCATGAAGAAATTAAGCAAATAGGATTAGCTCACTTTATCATAACGTTGCTTAATATTGTTTTTGGATAATTAACAAAAACATTAAAGGGATAGTTTGGATTTCTTTGAAGTTGGATTTCCTGGAACGGTTGTGAACAAACTAAAGAAATTGAATTTTCCGTGAAAATGATGCGTGGATGCTGAGTGCTAAATGACAAATTTGCTAAAGAAGCCAAAACTAAGTTTTTAAAGCTAAAACGATTCAGAACACCAGCTAAAACCGTGTAGCTAAAAGTAGCATAAGACAAATATAGAGCAAGTGTTTGGAAGAACAATGTTTTTCAAGGAAGCAAAGAGATCTTAATGTATTTCTATGGGGGAAATATTTGTAAAAAAAGGTAAATATTTTGAAAAGAATAAAAGTTATAAAAATCAAAAGTCATAGCAGCCACCTCCTGAATGAGCTGAGCATTATGATACATGAATAGCTAAGATAGCACGAAGTATGCAGAAGTAGTTAGATTTCAAAAAAATGAAAATCCTGAATTGATATTCACACAATTGATATCATATCTTTTGTAAATAGCTTTTTTGATTAACTCAGTTTTGAAAAATGCATATAGATTCTGTGCAGATTGTCAATGGAGGCAAGTTTAGCCTCCAAAATATCATAGCAGCTCAACTCCACGCGCTTTAATAAACCTTGACAGAACCGTTAGCTTGTTGATTCAATCAGAAATAAACTTTATTCCTCCAAACTGAGGTCATTCAAAGAGCTATCCACAACAAGATATCATAGCTTCAAAAGAGCTCTTTTACTGCATTTCTCAAGCACCCAGATCTGGTTTAGTTTCCAAACTTTCCAACAGCTACAGTGATTGTGTTTTTGTTACATCTACAATCAGCAGCAGCAAAATCCAGCCTTAAAGCCACATTAAACCCCTTTTATTTGGATCTCTATCAGGTGTTAATGGAACTCAAAACACCTGAAGACCTCTTATTAGTGGACTCTGGGTTGTATATTTTAAAGTAACATTGGTTTTACGTTTAAATTATGGCTGTAAGCATTAGTTTTTGTCACTACATTGTGAACTGACTAAACTCTTAGGTCACATTTCAGAGAGTGAGATCTTGTTGCTTAATATGACAGTTTAAACAAAGAACTAAACCCCTCTTTGGGTGTTTTTTTTTTCCCCCTCCACCCAGATACTGTAATGAACACCTGCCCTGCCCGCCACACGTTTACTGGTCCGCCTGGTCGGCATGGGAACGCTGCAACGTGCCCTGCGGTGGAGGCATCCAGTCACGACGCAGAACCTGTGAGAACGGTAACGACTGTCCAGGGTGTGGTCAGGTACGTCACGCAAAATGATGGCTTTCATTCAACACCACACTCTGTGTCTTCTCTCAGGCTATTCAGAGCTTTAAGAAAAAGCTTGGCCTAAACCGTATGAAGCAATGAAAATGGAACATCTAACATGACCAAATCCCTTGGCTATATTTATACTGTGGTAGCAGCGATCAGATTTATTACCAAGACCTATTTAATGCCGCAAATGCGCACACACACACAGAGTAATCACTCTGCATATGAATAGGCTTATTTTCTGCCACAATGCTTTCTCCGAAGCCCAGATGATGCAAGGCAGTGTTGAAATATGAGCTTTGATGAAAGAATGATGTGACACTTTTGTTATTTCTGGTCCTATTTTCTGACATACACACATTCTCTTATCCACAGTCCCGGTAAGAATGAGAGAGAATGAACATGATCGCTTCTCGTGTCCCTCTTGGAAGAGGATTAAAGAATATGGGTCAGGGCCTTGTGGATACACGGGATTCTTGAAGTGTTTGTTTGTAGATTTTCTTTAAAACGTGGTGTAGGGTTTGAATTTTTAATGCTTCAAACTCAAAGCTGATCATTGTAACTGTAAAATGTAGGGTTTAGATTCAGGGTTACAGCTGGATGCAGGTATATAGTTTGTTTTACTGGACCCTAGTTGGAAGAAATGTTTTAAATAAAACTAGCATTTCTTGAATAAATGTTTATTGCTCGCTGCCTCTCATGCAAAACCTTTAAACAAAGATCTTGTGTGATTTGTTAGCCGTCAATGTATGTGATGGGGATGAATATCAGCTACCATCGCATCAAATTTAAGCTCAATATTTGTAAAAATTTACTGACTTGTAGCCATTTTTGTTTGCTTTAAGATCAGCAGGCTGTGACAGCCATCTTGAATCTGACTGAATCGAAAAGGTAATCAGTTGTAGAGACATCTATTGATTACTTTCTGAGAGTTGTATTAAAATCCATTCAGTGGGTCATAAAATATTTTGCTAACAGGCAGAAAAATAAACACAGACACAGGTAATTACATGATTGCCTGCATTTCACGACACTGAGCAATAAAAATCATTAAAATGTTGAAGGAAGTCACATCACATAAAGCAGATTTTTTTGTTGTTGTGACAGGGCTAAATAATGCTCTATATTTTTAAAACATTCCACACAAGTCCCTCCAACCTTAAGAGCATTTATTGTGTCTGATAATTACCCATGACACATTAGTAGCTGGAAAACCATCAAATGAAAAGACCGACCTCTCATTATGTTGCCATTTTCTGCTCTCATTCACGTATCAACTTTCTCCCTCTCGAACACGTTTACATTCACGGGTTGGCAGCCGTCGTGCTTCTGTCGCGGCACAGCCATCACATCCGAGCTGAATCATCCTGGCAAAAACCCTGCATTCCTTCGGCAGCTCTGCTCAGAAAAGAAAACCCATGTTGGCATTCAGGAGGAAATCCCATCACCTGCTCGCAGCTGATCCCTAAAGGGAAACTGCGCCTCTGACTGTCACTGTTCGGCGTCGTGTTTGATGTGTGCTGCAAACGGAAAGCGAGCAGCAGATATTGATATCAGGTGAAGTCATGAGGGGTCAAGTGATCCCCCTGGAGTAACGCTCTAGTTTTTCAGAGTGTTGAACTAAATGGCTCTGCGTTTTTTTACCCTCCTGCTCCTGTTTTATTGTTTTGTCATCGGCACCTTGTCATCTTCCTTTGTGATCTGGGCTTAATTGGGGTCCGTCTGAGCCACTGGACTTGTAATTGGATGTAAACTTCACAAACACCTTTTTGCGTGGAAAGACTTTGTTTGGACAGCTTTGGCAACACTTTATGGCTTCACCTTCCCTCTGATCAAAAAAACATTTACTGCCTTTTTGTGTACAATTTTGATCCAGTAATAAATAGCTACAGATGTTAATGAAGAGTAATCGCCACTGTGCACTTAGGTAGACAGAGTAATGTGTTTTATGATAGGGCTGCACAATATATTGTAAATTTATTGTCGTTGCAATATCAATGTTGCAAAGTGCTGGAATAAATCACAAACACAAACTTCACGCCAGTATTATATTTAGCCAGTCAAATGGACTCGCACTACCCTTAATGTCCACAGCTTATTTAGATGATGGTGGCTGAAATGCTAAAGCTAAAAAGAGGCTTTGTTCACACAGACACAGGTTTGTCAAAATAATATTTTTATTTTTTGTTTCTAGAAATATCCTCATTAATGTCTTCGTCCATAGAAAGACATTTCATCCTAATGTGTCACAGGCGGTTATCAGACACAATGAATGCTTCTAAGGTTGGAGGACATTTTAATTTAACCTTTATTTATTCAGGCAGAATAAGAACTATTTGTTATTTACAACTGCAGCCTGGCAAAGGGCAAAGGGAAAACAATCTGGAAAATGTGGGTTTATCACATCAACATAACTAAATATGGACCAAATGGCATCATTACCATCCAGCCAAAATGTCAGGGTTTTTTTTTTTTGGTGCTGCCATGTTGTATTTTTAGAACTAGAGGCTGTGCACAAAAGATGTGGGGCTGTACCCTTCATACAAAAGGCCCGCCTTCACACCCCCTGACTCCCTAACAAGCCAGTACTGTCAATCCCAGTGTAACATAACTCAAATAACTAATTAAAACTAAATATATATATATATTTTTAGAATGCATATTTGAACATACAGCAACAAAGTAAGAACTATCAACAAAAAATCAACACCTTTGTGTTGCTTCAACTTCCGGCTTCTAGTCCTGTCTCTATCTTGTTGGTTTATCACAAGTAATTTAACATAAAATCAGGTTTTCCTAATATTGTGTAGTCCATTTTTTTTAAATCATTCAAACTTTGAAGGTTCCTTACAATGACAGGGATGGCAAGAGCGATGGGAATAGGTTGTTTAAATTCAATAAGACGTAGTTCAGTTTTGCTCACCATCTGTCTCAGTTTTCATCCCTTTGACACATTCATGTAAGATTCAACAGATGACATACACTGCAGGTTCAGTCATCACAGGTAAAGTTTTTTCAGACCCTGTGTCCTGCTGAGACATAAAGAAACGCAGAGTTTGTCTTAGACAACGGTGCTTGGATGTACATTTGAGTATTCATGTTTACCTCCAGAGATTGATGTTGTCTCAGCCACCTGTGGTTAGCTCCAGGTGTTTGCCAGACATTAATGGACAGAGAGGAGCTAACATCTGCTCCGTGTTTTAAAGAGATGTCAAGCAGAGAAGTCTCAAGCTCTACAAACTTGTGGAACTTTTTGGAAACTGTAAACTTGGATGGGAACATTGCAGACACTGTCCCAGCGTGCTGCAAATCCTCTCTACCTGGATTTCTGTGCTCGTGTCGTCTCCGCAGGGAGCCGACATCACAAAAAGAGAATAACTGAAGTGAAGCTTTCAGGTGTTCGATTTAAACAGAGGTGACAGAACTCACAATCCAGCCATGCTGCGTTGAATACTTAATGCTTCTGCATGTTTAATTAGAGAAACAAAACAGTCGAACTGTTTTATTTACATCACATCTGCCTAATGTTAGCTTGTTTCACAATCCCAAGTTCAAACTGTGTTTAACTGCAATTTGTTTGTAATCGCCTGCCAGTGAAGGCGAAGGCAGAGCGATCATGTTTTTGCCTGTGTCTCTGTGTCTTCGTTAGCAAAATATCTCATGAAACACTGGACCGATTTTATTAAACTTTTCAATGTGTAATCACTGGATGTACATATACAGCTGATTAAATATTGGAGTCAACCCTATTCAAGATGCCAGACAGCCAACTCATCCCAAAAAAAAAGGCTAACTCAATCAATTTTACAGATGTTGAACTAAAATTTGGTGTGGTAGTAGCTGAGGCTGATCCCCAATTTATACTCTGTGCACTAAGTGAGGTCTGTGTTTAAAACAGCCTACACAAAAATGGCTTTATCTAAAATAATTTTACAGATATTGAGCTAAAAGCTCATACGGTAGTAGCTGACAGTCATTTATAACACATACTTTAAAAGCTTTTAGATTGTTAAAGTTATTGCATGAAATTTGACCAAAACAGCGATAACTCCATCACTTCTCAACATAAGATGAACTAAGTCTAAAACTGCTATGAAGGTTCCTTCAAGGAATGCTTCACCTTTTATTTTAAATGTGTTTCATGTATCATGTTTTAAAATACAACATACTGATAACTTTATTAGTCTGAGCTCTTGTCCATGCAGGGACGCTCTGTCGCTCCAGTGTCCTCGTGTGTACATGAGTTTAAATTTCCTGTAAGGTTGAAAAAAATCTGGTTTTGCATAAACAGTTTAGGCTCTCGTGTCCCAGCAGTGATGCAGCCGGAAGCTGAGTGATCTACCTGTAAGTCCATTTTTCTCCTGCAATGACTAAAAAGAACCTGTTATTAAAGAATATGAGCAACCTTGATTAAAGAAGATGCTAAACTCTCCCCTTTTTCATTTTAGTATCGCAATGAGTACATTTTCATTAGTTATGTGACCATGAGAAGATTAATGTATAAAAATAAATTGTAAACGGCGTTATGCAGTTCAGACACCAAGTTTGAAAGGCGATCCTTGAGACTTTTGTAACTGTGAAGATTGGTATGCTAAATTAGTCTGAAAAATAAATGTTTTTCACAAGCTTAAAAGCAAAGAGTCAGAGAAAAACATTACTTTGAACTGTATTAATTACATATTAAATTAAGTGTCAGTGACCTGATAATTAATAAGTTTTAACAACAGCAGCATATAGATACACATCATTATTGGCACTTTTTAAAAAGATTCAAGTTGAATCAACTTTAACTTCTGATCCAGACACATTCACCATTCACTCATAAAATCTGCATCAGATTTAAATTTTTTAAGCAGATGCTGATATGTTCCTTAGCAAAAATTAATTAAAGTAATTTGGTTTCCTTTATGCTTGATTTCCTAAATTTGAGTTTTAAATGTTTTTTTCTGAATCCCCCGTATGTTGTATTACCTTTTTTTACATGTTTATGTATATTTATTCATTTAACATAACAACTTGCTCACAACTCCTTAAAGTAAGTAAAATCGAACCAAGGTAAACAAAAAATACTGAATATTTGTGCCTAAGATCAGATCTACTCAAACTCAAATTTGTTCTTATTCTGGCAAAATAAACCATGTTGTTTGAACCACCTATTAGGTCTTTAGATGGTATAGCTATAGAGTTTGTAGAAACTTATAAATACCTTTGCATTGTTATTAATAAAAGCTCTCCTGCATGTGTCCCATTGACCACATTCTAAAATAACTAAAGATAAAACTAGTACTTTCTTTTAGAAATATTTCATGCTCCCTTTTTGTGGCTCGTAAACATTTCGTGTCTGCAACCTTCCTACCTTTGCTGCACTATGGTAATGTTTATACATGTGCTGAATGTTCCTCTTGTTGTGGAAGAAATCAAGTTCCAGGCATGGATGAAAACACTCAAACAGGTTTATTTATGTACCGTGCACGGCATACAGAGAGCCTTAAAGACAATTAGGAATTAACATAAGAGTCCCTGCTTTGATCAGGAAGCTCCGAATCAAAGCTCTACCTCCAGAATCCACACAGGAGCTTACATCGAAGATATTAGAATGTTGGTAGGCGAGGAGGAGGCAGGAAGCAAGGTCAGTCTGGTTTCAGTGAAGAGTAACAGGGTCATTTGGTGAAAACCTCATAGGCTGTGGAATTCAGACAGAACATAGTCAAGTCTTGGAATTCAGACATTACACAGTCAGGTGTTAGCTTATAAAAACCTTGCCACCACACTCTTTGTGGAGCCTTGCAATTTATAACAAAATGTAAACCTCTCACATACCACTGTACCCTATACTCATCGGTAAACTGGCCATCATTATCCACCTGCTGACTCCTACACTGGTATACTTTCATTTATAAATCCATCCTAGGCCTGCTGCCCCCTTATCTAGATTCTAAGATGTCACAAAGACAGTACAGTCACAAGCTGCGCTCTCAGGATTTTATTTCTTTCAGTGTCCCCACAGTTTGCACAAAACTTGGAAAAACTCCTATTCTGCTCCATCTTCCTGGAATGCACTGCAGCAAGAACTCAAAATGTCCAGGTTGATCCCTCTGGGACATTTTAAACACATTTTAATCCTCATTTCAAACCAGTTCTTGTGTTTAGGTTTTGTTTAACTCTGCTCCCTTTTAAACGTCAAGATAACATTTTATGATTATCGTGTTGTTATTTTTATGTAACTGATGCTCTGTGTTGCAGGTCTCTCTCTCATAAATGAGACTACTTGTCTCAATGAGATTACCTGCCTAAATAAAAGTAAATAAAGATGACATATCTAAGAGTGATAAAGTATTTGAAACTCTGCCAGTTCATTTGAAAGTGAGAATATGTTTTCAATCGATCTGATGATAATTGTTATGTGCCCTAACTCATTTGAAGAGCAATTTTCTATCAATTTGATTTTCACAACTTTGGATTGTAAAAATGGAACTCTGAAATAATTGTTTGGACTTTATATTTTGTACAATAAGACCACATATTTCCTTTGCAATAAATGTCAGCTATGTTAAAAATAAGGTGTTATAATAATAGCTTGTGGGGTTGCCAAACAACTAAATGCTTTCTTGCACTTGCAAACAGAGATTCTTACGGCTTCATCAAGATGAAATCACTGAACAACTACAACTCTATGTAAAAGATAATAGTCTTCCTTCTACAACGTGTTTCGGATCAAGGAGATAAAACAGACCCCAAAAAAATGTAAGTGGATCAATAAAAACCAATATAGAGCTTTTTAGTAGAGATCAGAAGTGTTGTCTTTGTGGAAAGGGAAACGCATTTCAGCACAAAGGCTTTATCCCATTTAGAAAACATGGAAACTTTATGAGGATCCGGGCCTGAGTTTTTGCAGCCTAATGGCCTGCCATTACTGACGGAGTAATGAATTCTGCCGTTTAGCAGTGAAATCTGAAGTAAAACGCGTGTAACAGACATCTGTTTGTGAAATGAATCTTAACAGACAGAGGATCATAAAGCAGAGCAATGACCCAGAGTCAGTGAGTTCTGCCAAATAATAAAGAATAAAGTGAATGTTTCAGAATGATCAGATCTTGACTGCAAGCCAACAGAAATGTTATGGAAGGAACTAAAGCGAGCAGTTTCAGCAGTAAACCCACCCCAACACCTCAGAGTGTTAAAATGTCCTGAAAGTGTCTCAATAAATTAAAGGCCTAGCACTCTTTGAACCAATCCATGTGTTATACTCAAAGTGGGTGATGGGGGCAATGCTTACCTACTATCACACCAAATTTTAGATCAATATATGTAAAACTAATTGAGTTTTAAATATTATTTGTTTGCTAAGATTGCTGTGCTGTGGCATTCATCTTGAATTGAAACCAGAAGTTATCTAGTTGTAGATGTACACCCAGTGATTACTTTATGGAAGTTTTATCAAAGTCTGTTCTGTGAGCCATGAGATATTTATAATGGGAAAGATAGTAAACATGCAGACATGGGCAAAAACATTGTCACCCTTTTCCCTTTTGGCAGTGGGTGATAAACATGAAACTCTGAAAACAGCAGTTCATGCACTTCTGCCTCTCACACAAATTAAATATTTGAGCAATTTTCCCAATTAATAAATGACTCAATGTAATAATTTTGTCTCATTTGTTTAATTGGATTCTCGTTTTTTTCTCTTTTTGAAACAGTCAAAGGTTAGCAAAAAATGATAAATTTATTAAAAGCTCCTAAACTTTCAAAAGCAACTATAGGTTTTTAAAAATGACACTTTTTAAAAGAGAATTTAAAACGGTCTAATCAAGGTCTCACACTTCATTGTTTATGGTGTCGGTATTCTCTTTGATTCCTACTTTTATCCTGGAAGATAACTTACTTCAAGGTTTAGTGATTTTTCAAAAACATATATCTCACTGTGGTATTTCCTACTGTTTACATTGACGTACATTGAATTCTCTTATTTCCATAAGGATAAAAAAAATCTATTCTCCTGTCCTGAATTCTCCACACAGAGTTTAATAAGTAAAATTTGAGTCATACAGAACTGATGATGCACAGAGCTCCTTAATGAAATCGAGAGCTGTTCTATTTACCTGTAAGGAGTTCAGTCAAGCAGCCAGGCTGTGAAATGAAAGTTAAGTACCCACTGTTTGTGCAGGCGGCCCGATGTGTGAGCCTACTTGTGTATTTTTTATATTGTTCTGCTTTAGTCATTGTGTGTGCAGCGGTGTGTGGCCTGCTCCTGGGCGACAGCAGGCTTCATTATGGAGTCAGACTGCTGGGGAGACGCACAGAGAGAGAAAGAGAAGTCGGCATTTGACAGAGTGCTTTTTGGTCGGCGCTGCTAATTGAACTGATGTGTCACGGAGACTTGAAGAACATTAGGCTTCTGTCTGGGTGGACTCCGCCGCAACAGATAAAGATGGTGGCACAGCGGAGGATCACTTACTCTCACGTATCACATCTGGACCATACAAACAATCAACAGGATGCTAGTTTGTAAACTCAGGCCTCTTTATTTTGCCAAACACAGAAGCTTTTCTCACTTGCTCACACACCTCAAATCCCCGTCCAATAAGAAGTATAATTAGTATAATGATGGTAGAAGCCTGGAAAGGCATGACTACTTATTTCTTTCTCTTCTAAAGCTAGTGAGCCACCACAGAGGCCTTTTACTATCCATAATTATACAAAGATATAAATATACAGGCAGTATTTCTGTCTGTCTATTTCACATTTGTCCTTTAAAAATATGGAAAAATTAAGGATTTATAGTTTTCTTTTGTTTTGTTCTGTCAAATTGTATTTTTTTGGTTTATAACACCTTAAATCTTATAACCAGAAAGGTAATATGTGGTGCGGATTCACAACTAAAATCCTCCAAATTTAAATCCAATTCCAGTCTATTCATTCCTGTTATAGCTACAATACAGTCACATATAGTACACTAGAAAATGCAAATTAGTAAAAGCTATTTATCTAAGCAAGCCAGCAGACTTATTTAAATCATCACGTTGTTGCAGTCTCCCAGCCTGAGCAGCATACGGGCGACAGTGGAAAGGAATGACTCTCTTTTAACGGGAAGAAATCTCCAGCACAACCAGAAACAGGATGGGCGGACATCTGCCTCCGTCGGCTGGGGGATTGAGAGGACAGGAAAGAGGCACAAACAAACACAGAAGGATTGGTTCAGGTGTCGTTTCAATGGAGAGAAAAGCAGGTTACAGGCAGCAATTATTGCAAATCTAAACATGGAGAGTTGAGTAACGACAGCAGCAGAGCGAGGAAATGAGGTCAGTTTGTCCTCCTACAGTATAAGCCTATAGCAGCATGACTACGGGAGAGCTCAGGAAACCCAAGCCACCCATAACTATAGGATTTATCAAAAAAAGGCTTATACGTAGACACCCTGCTCTGTTAGGAAAATATGGAACAATAGGATCTTTAATAAAGGATGGAGCTTGGTTGTTGAGAGCTGTGTATGTTAGAAGCAAGATACAAAGCTAATTCTAATCTGAATCTGAACACTTCAGGCTGGGACTGAAATGCCTTTTTTTCATAAGGACTGAGGAGGCATGAGAGATTGAAGTCACCCGGCTGCTTTTGCGCCTCTGAGCCATGAAGGGAGGTAGTCACAGAGCTGAAACGATCTGTGTGTCTATGTAATGGACTCAGGATTTAGATTAGGAGGTGTGTAACATACATTTCAGCTCCCTCTGTTATCCTTCATGCCTCCTGTGGTTTAACAATGCCAGCTTCATTGTGTAAGCTCACATCGTTGTGGGATGTGGCCACTTCGATTGGTGATCTATGAACGATCAAAGACTCAACTTTTGCGGTCATGCCGCAGAACTGTTTTTTTTTTTCTGAAAAGCCCTGTGAGACTTGAAGAACATTAGGCTTCTGTCTTGGTGGACTCCACCAGATTGGATAAAGATGTTGGCACAGCACAGCATTACTTCCATCTGGGCCACACATCAGGCTAATAGTTTGTAAACTCAGGCCTCTTTATTTTAACAAACACAGAAGCTTTTCTCTCTTGCTCACACACCTCAGCGCCCCATCCAACAAGAAGTATAATTAGTATAATGATTGTAGAAGGCTGCAGAGGCACAGCTACTTATATCACCCTACAGCTGGTGAGTCCTTTTGTGTCTGCAGTCATACATAGAAAGGAAAAAAACATGCAATAGTTTGCTCTTTTCAATACACATTCTGAAAAGAAATTGTAGAGATGCTGATATTTCCTCTCAAGTTATTTGCCCTCAGTTTGTAGCAGCTCTGCAACAGAAGCTTAGATGTCTGAGGATGAAGAGAGAGTGAGATAGGAGCCGCCCGAATTCAGAACCCAACCGTGCATAAACAAATAAGCGTGCACTTGCTTTAAACGCACACAAACCAGTGCAGGTTGGCAGCCTAAAGTCAAAAGTTTTACTCGGTAGTCAAGTTGACGATCTTGCATAAACACAAGCAGCCCAGCCTCTGCCTGTATTCTGGCCGTCCTGGCTGCTGGTGTGTGTGCCTCCCAGAGCCCTCCTGAGCTCCATTCAGAAACCCATTACAGGGCTGCCCGTGTCTGAGCAGCTGCCTGTTAAAGGTGTTTCATAGCGTAAAATCTCTGCTGTTCGCTCACATCCTGCACACTCCAGAGGGGTATGACTCAAAATCAGCTGACTAATTAAATCCAGCTTTGTGTTCCTCGCGCTACCTTTCAGTTTCCCTGTTTTCCAGCATGTTTTCATTTTCACCTAATTACTCTGAAATTAAAATGTGACTGATTGAGTGGGAAAAAAAGCTAGAAATGTTTCTTTTTCTTTTAGTTTTGTCACCTTATTGTTACATTATGTGTTCCTATAAATTCCTTAAAAAGCTTGGTTAAATGTTTAAATGGAGCATTAAAGTTTAATTTAAGTGTTTGTTTAGTCCGGTTCACTTACACCACATTTAATTTACTGTATGAGTGTTATTTCACTGGAGTTCTTTTATTTGATGTGGGTGTATATGTGTGTGTTAGGGTTATGTGTTTTGACTGATGTGCATTTTCTCTGCCTGTGGTCCTTTTTAAGGACATTATTTCAAACACTAAAAGAAGGAGGAGTTGTTTTTGGTCTTTATTGTTCAGCTTTCGTGTATTTATATATAGCCACTATAACATGGCTCACTTTACTGCAGTGTAAGACAATAAACTGCACTATCGTTCACCATTTAGATCTGGATTTAATATTGTCAGCAGCCGAAGTCTTTAACTGTGTTCTTATCATAGGACCTAGAAATGGAAAAGAGTTGATGCAGTAGACCAAAGCCATAATATCTTGGTTCTGCATCACACTCCTATAACTTCACTTTATTAGGCAAATGTTAGTTTGACAAGAAAAACTGTTAGTAACACGAAGCTTTTTAAATAGAACTTAAAAAGCCAAGTCATTCCCATTAATAATAATAATAAAATGTCTGTTTTGGATGGAGAGCCCCTTCCTGTTTCTCATCTTGAATTTGTTTTTCCTGTTAACAAGAAGTCAGAGTGCAGATCGAACTTAACAGATTTTAAATCCCCTTTAGTATTTATGTCATTTGTGGTTCTGTATTGCGTAACTGACTTTCCTGTTTTTTAAAAACACTACAATCCCCAGTACGTGCCTTTAGTCCGCCGTAAATTAATTTAATAACACAGCTGCCACTTTAATTACATCTCCAGAGTAAAAATAAAACAGAGGCAAGCCAGACTTCATAAACATCTTTTAAATCTGTATCTAGAGTCCGCAGACGTTTTTACCTCAGTTGTGAATATTTTTTTATTGTGTTGATATAGAAATTATCTTTTACTTTTTGTCACGTTTTTATCCTGAATGGTTCCGTTGCAGACTATCAGACTGACTGAGAAAGGAGCTAGGAAATTTGAAAAATAATATGTGAGAAAACATTAACAAATCATGAACCAAGGATGTGAAACTATTTTATAGACCACAGATAATCATATCATCCCCTCCACCATCCAGTATTGAACAGTCCGTGTCACTCCACATCTTTTCTATTTGCTAAATGTCAGCACAGGCTTTCTTTTTTTCTTACTCAATACAAATCATAAAAAATATATATACACCTGAAATTAAAAGGTACATATATGGCAAGCAGTTGGGTCATGTAATCAATGCCTTGAGACAGTCTACAGGAAGCTGTTTGTATATTTATTCGATATATCTGATATCAAGCATCCTTTTTTTTACACTGGCAATCTAGGTGAGTGTTTCACATTTTATTGTGTATTTTTACATTGGGGGACATTTTTCAATTTTTGTCAATTTCTATCTTGCAAGTCTGGGTAAAATTAACTGGCACAAACTATTTTTTCATGCTATTTCCTTTAGAAATAGATAACTTTCTGGAGTTTATTAAACTTCTTTGTATGATACATGGCCTGTGGGTTACTGTTTATTGTTCAGACTGTATGAAATAGACAGTAAAATATGACTTTTTTGTTTTATAGTGAAGTTACCAGGTGACATATTCCACCTTGGTGTACATGTCCTGCTACCTTATCTTCCCCACTAACAAGGGTGGTTTGTTTTTCTGTTTTTGCTTCTCTGCCTCTGGGAAAGTTATTGTCTGTTTTTAAAAAAAAAATAGCATTTGGCTTTTGTTTCTCTTTCCTGTTGTACCAAACTGTGACCCTCATACTGAGGTGTATGTACACCGAACCGCGACTCGAATGTACCGTTACACCCTCAGTATTAAGATGTTCACACAAACCACTAGGATTTTTTTAATCCAGTCAGAATTGAACTGAGTTTGTTAAAAAGGATATCTACAGCAGATAAGATATTATGTGTTCCTAACCCTTTTACAGAACCCCATTTTAAAAGATCTAAAGTATCACTGTAGGACACTGAACATTTAAAAATGTTATAATGTTTCTTCTAAACAATGCAACTCTAATGTATTTCTAAGCTACTGAAGTTTTGTTGGAAAGCCAAAAACTATGACTGTGACTGAATTTGACTCGTAAGTTTATGAGCCAAGATTAGGCTAAAAACTACCAGCAGAAATAAAAGCTGATCCTGTCAAAACTCTCTTCAAATGTGACATTTTCCATGAGTAACATTTCAGACGCTCTGCTTGTTGCTTTAGTAAATTATCACAAACTGAGACTGAGTAACAAATGTGGTTGTACTGCTCACTGAATACAACTAAAAGGACAAATATTGTTTTAAACAACCATTTATGTTACATATTTGTCGCTTTTCTGTAAAAAAATAGGAATGAAACAAACTGAATTTGTTTAGTTTTTTTGCCATTTTAGTTCTCTAATAAGTGTCCAAATGTGAATTTCCTGACAAAGGCGACTTTTTTCCTCATATTTATATATTCAAGTTTGAGATTCAATGTTACCTAAGACTCTTATTCTTCACACAGTGTGTTTATGGCTCCTCTTCACAGGTTCAACAGTTTCTGTACTTCTATCAGCCTTTTTTCTCAAAGTGTTTGAGTAGTTTTTTTTTTGTATCATTCCTTTTAACAACTTGCGTCCTCGCAAGTTTATTTCAGGAACTGGTGATATATTGTGTTTATGGGGTCTTTATATAGGTCTATTTATTCTGAATAGTTTGGGTCTATAGTAAAGATATAAAAACTGTGCTTGGACATGCAAATAAGGGCATCGTTTGAAGTCTGTTCAGTAAATAGGATGTTTTTATTACACGGTATATATTTATCACCTTGTAAGCTGTATATACTTCAGCAGAGACCTTGAATGAGGTTTAGCTTTAAACCCAGTAATTATCTCCTCAGCCCCTCCGCATGAACACTAATCCTTAGAGAGTAAAGGGAGAAATGCTTACCAGACAAGCCTCATTAAATATTTACCGTGTTTGGCCACCATCAACGGCTCGCACAACAAACACCCACAGATCGGTTGGCTTTTTTCTGCCCAATTCAAGCCATGTGTTGCTTTCCTGTCACGGCAGTCAACGGCAGGACAAAAAGGTGGATTTTTATTTTTATTTTTTCCATTATTGGCTGATAATCGCAGATTGTGGGCCAGTCTGTGATGTGTGACAACGTTAAATATTAATGTCTGGGGATGATTATTGTAGGAGATGGAGAGAGGCAGCAAGTGTGATGGAGGTGACACTCCCATTCATCACGGGGGCCTTAACAGAATCTAAATCCTCCCTGTGTTTTTAACCTTGATACTCTGGGGGGGAGGAAAAGAGGAGGAGACGTTGTGAATGGGTGGAAGCAGAGAGAGATGAAACAGAGTTACAGACGGGAAAACTGGCGGGGAAAGATCCGACACGTTGCCAGTTATGAACAGCGTGTGAAAAATGGGCACAAAGAAATGTAAAGATAGATGGATGGATGCAAAGCAAGATTATGAGAGGTGATATAAAAAAGAGGATGGTGAAAAATAGGCCTGCATAATGTTTAAAGTATAGAGTTCTTTTTCCCTCAGCTGACCCGTCAGACTTCCCCATGTGACAAGCTGACAGATGTGCAGAAAGGAACTCTTATCTTATTTTATCAAGGTCTGGCAGTCACTCAAGCCCTATTCAGCATAAATAAACAAGTGGAGAAAAAAATGGCAGCCATCTCACCTTATTTTCAAGGGTGTCATTTACTTCAAATGTGTCACCTCCTCAAACTCCTTATTTTTTATCAGGGAATAAAAAGGAAGGCTGGACTGCCATTTATGCACCTAATATCTTTTTGAATCATATAATCAAGTATAGCGCCACATAAGAAGCAGAGTATTTGTTAAAGGAGACGGAGAATATATATTTATTTATATACCTTTGGCACTTTTGACTAAGTCTCATGCATCATACCATTAGACCTTCAGAGCTCTTTTACTTGGTTTTACAGCCCAGCTTTAAAAAGATTGCATTAAAAAAGATGCAGACAGGAGGAAAGGTTACCATTGAGAATGCTTTCTTTTCTCTTTTTCATAGTTTTTGCCTTTTTCCATCAATTATTAAAACTGATCAATGGCATTTGCATCCACATTATTTTGTCTCTGAACATGTTCAGGAAGTTGTCTAAGTCCAGTATTAGCAAAATATCTCTACTATACTGATTATAATGAAACTCTCAGAAAGTAATCCCTGGAAGCTCATCTACAACTGATTAACTTTGTATGTTTCTCCATTTTAAGATGGCTACCAAAGCTAGATAACCTTTGCCGACACAAACATGGCTACAGCTCAGCCAGTTTTACAAAGATTGTGCTAAAACTTGATGTGGAGGTAGCTAAGAGTCATTCCAAACATATACTCTGATCTTGCAATATTGCAGGAGATAGTGCATGACATCATTTACAAGGTTTGACCAAAACAGCCATAACGCTGTCTTAAAACTGGCGTAAAAAGCTGTGGGTGATAGGCATTCCTTTAAGGAATGCTAGATCTTTCATTTGATGGATTAGAATAGGTATTTCAGCAGTGAGTGGTCCTGTATTTGGTAACATACAGAGCAATGAACCAGCCACAAATGCAACTATTTCAATCCTGCTACTCTGCTGCTTTGCGAGTTATCTGTCACGCACTCTACATGCAGTATATTAATCAAAATATGATCAAATATACTTATTTATATATTCCTTCTCAAAAGCCAAACTTTCTTGTAATCTTTTTAAAGTGGTCCTGATCAACAGTTCTCCAAACGCTTTTAAAGATTTCTTTGGAGTGCTGCTGCTTCTTTTTATTTTCAGCCCAATGTGTGGACACAGAATTTTCTTTTAGTGTATATATGAATGCGTCTTACTTCAAGTAATGAACCAGTGCTGTGTTGACAAATAACAGACAACTTTAGCAAAGAACCCGTTTTAAATTGATCTTAGACACTCTGTTACCTGCAGCCTGTCACAGAAACGCAATCTGTTCCCATTTCTTTAGCTTGAATCTATAAAAAGTACAAAAGATAACACAGTTTGAGTCATAAAATTGTGTTTTAGTATATCTGATTTGCTTCTGCCCCTTTCCCCACCCCAGCACCTACCTGTAGGCTATACATCAGATATGCTCTCACCACTTCCAAACATGTTGGAAATAAACGTGTTCAGTGACGTGATGGGATGGAAGCCAAGATGCCAAACTTTCCTTACGTTCCACAATAAAGATTTATAGGCATTTTAAATGCGAGTTGTCTGACTGAACTGGAATTAAGAGGCTTTCAAGTGTGATAGACAGTGAAAGCTTTGAAAAGTCTGTTGATGTGCACATAAAATGAGCTGTTTAATTTCATGAGTCACCGCTGTGAATTTCAAAAGCCATTGTCCTGTTCATTATTCTTGAGAAATACACCAGAAAACTCTGTCATGCTAATTATTGCTTAACTGATGTGATTATCTCTTCCTCCTCCAGATGCTTCACCTGCCTGCGAGCACGCTCTCCAGGTTAAAAGCAGTCAAATGTGTCCGTACTTTTGTGCCTGCAGGAGTACCAGCCGTGCAACACCCTGCCGTGTCCTGACCTTAAGAAGACCACACCGTGGACTCCCTGGACGCCTGTCAACATCTCTGACAACGGTGGCCACTACGAGCAGCGTTTCCGCTACACTTGCAAAGCTCGAATCCCCGACCCCAGCCTGCTGGAGGTGGGGAGGCAGAGGATCGAGATGCGCTACTGCTCCAGCGACGGCTCCACCGGCTGCTCCACTGACGGTGAGTACAAGATGGAGACAGATGGGCTTCGTCAGCTTCTTGATGCGTCTCCACAGGCTGGTTGTTGTTCTCCTCACCTTAAACAATCCTTTACTCTCTTGTTGTGGAGAGAGAAAAAGTTTGAGACAAGTCCTGGAAAAGTTAAATGAGTCTTGAATTATTTCTCTCTTGTATTCATGATCCCATCTTCCCTGACTTTATCAGTGGATCAAAGCCTCAGTCATGGTAATGAGCTTTTAATGCACAAAGCCCATCAGCAGCTTACAACTAATTGTAGCTCTCCCGTGCACAGATGTGTGCATGTGCAAAGTTTGGTTACACTCTTAGATGCAAAAGTTTTTCATTGTTTCAGCCTTGCATTCACAAAGAAATGGCAATTTAGAAGCCCCTAAGCAATATATTTTGAAACTAGTTTCCAGAGTAAAAACATTATAAAATGCAATCATGGCGTTTTTGTGTGGATAGCATAAAAACAACCATTTGAAAAGCATGATGTCACAGACCCACCTCTAAACTATGACCCCAAGCGTGACAGCAAAAACAACAATAATGACAGACTACATGCTTGCATTTGTGCTGCAGACGCTAGCCTCTCAACTTCAAACTACAAACAAACCTTTGTCTCTGTTACTTTAATGAGCGGACAAGACTGATGAACAATACAATTACCTGAAATACAGTAGAGCAAAAACCCCATTATTGTTACACCAAATCATCTAAAGCCAAAAATGTTTCTATCACTTTATTGACCATTCTCTGTCAACAATACAAAAACAATCTCAAAATGCTGCTGAGTGCTTAAATAAGTCTCACATAAGTTGTTCTGATGCTTCAAATACATGGACCTTCTTAGTTGCAAACAAGTTCTTGTTTTGAGGAAAAAAAAGGGTTTATGTACTTGTTTAAAAAGAAAAAGGTGGCCAACAGGATATTTTACATGGCAAAAAATGACGACATTTAACCAAGACTGCAACCGAGCCTGGTCTTCTTCGGGGTCTGTTCTGGGTTTCACTAATGAACAGAGTCTCAAAACAAGCCCTCACCAAACCTCCACATATTATGCCATGTGAAATAATTTTAACAAAAAAATCCACAAGGTCCACAGAGTGCTTTTGATTTTCTTTACTTTTGGCCACTTGCTGTTTTTAACAAGTACATGCCTCTTTTTTTTTACTTGAAACAAGAATCCTCGTTGGCAACTAATAAAAGCAAATGTTGCAAAAGAAACTACAAAATACATCAGGTATTGTACATTTAAACACTCAGAAAGACCTGAAAGGTTTCCATTGTGTTCATGAATTTGTACTCCCAGTCAACACTGTCCTACACTTTTGTGGTCTAGTTTAACATAAAGTTCCACTTTGTTGTCAGTCCACAAAAAGATCTGGTTCTTGCTCTTGTATTCACCATCCTCGTTCTTTTTCTCCTTCTGAAGCTTACAGTTCGAACCACAGACTGTATAATATATACAGTTTGTAAATAAACATTGCATGGCATAGTTACTACTTCTTGTTTTCTGCATTTCTGTGTGGATGAAACATTTCAAGAAACAATCTCATCTTCATGAGAATGTTTTTAGAAACAAAAGATTTATTTTTTGGCGGGGTGGGACAACGTTTCTGTGTGGACAAGACCTTACGCTCTATCTGTCATTGCTTCTAGTTCCTCTTTGCTCAAGTTGATGCACGTTCTCAGTCAGCAAACAGCTCATGAGAATTCAGCGTTGTAAATGTTTGTACAAACAGTTTGCTAATTGAGAAGTTGTTTATGTGGTTAGACATGTTTCCATGTTGGAGAGGAAGCAGGCGGGATGGAACCACACCGCAGCAAACAAGGTTCAAAAAAAGATGAGGCTGTTAAAGTTCGTTTATGTGTTTGTGATGTTGCTCGCTGCCTCTGAGGGGGAAAGCTGCCTTTTAGAGGTTTAAAGTTAGCGCCTGGATAAGATGGAGCAGTGGCCTCCTGCCACTTTGAGTTCATCTGAGTCTCTGGGTGGTCTGCTGGCACCCCGCTGGGATCCCACACACCGCGGTAATCACAGAGGTTATCCGTAATGTACACTATTAGAGGGATTTTCTTTTTGATCTTCTTCATCTTCCTAATTCCTTATCACTAATAGCCGTCTTTGCGTCAGCGCTGCCACTGGTACAAGATGTTCTCTTCCCACTTTGAAGCCAACGCTTTAAATGTTCCTGAAGGGTTTGAAGCGAGCTCTGACAAGCACACTGACTGCAATGTTTTACAAGGACTGACAGCCACACAAGTAAGACATTAGAGAACAAAGGGCTGAGCTTTAATGGGTCTGTCTCCATTCTGATTAGTGGGAGGAAGTCACAGACACCACGCGTTTCATTACAGGTTGTCACACGAAGCCTGGCATCAGATTAGCGTCTGTGATAATTACTACAACTAAAAAAGCAAAATCAGTGAATTCAGCTGTCACTTCTGGCTGCACGTCAGTCTGTGTTGTAGGAAGTAAGCTGGCAGATTCACCGAACAACCGATGGATCTTTTCAGCAAATATGGGAGGGTTTTTTGGGTTTTTTTTTTTGCTTTTTTGTTGTTGTTGTTGTTGTTTCACAAATCTCGCATTTGTAGAAATAGAAGGCATTGTTAACTCAGCTTGTTAGAGTGCACAATGTGCTGTGCTACAGATTATTGGGGTTTGACCTTTATTTTGAAAGGCAGTAGATATTAAAAAAAACCTTAGAAAAACACCAACAAAGCTATAAGTCAGTCAGTTTTCCAGATATGGACCTAACATTCAGTGTGCTGGTAGAGTCACTCTCAACACACACTTCAAGAGCAAATAGATCACATGTGATCTTGCACTATGGCATGAGATGCAAAATACCATTTACAAGATGTGACTAAATAGACTCCATCCCCTCTCATCAGAAGATGATCTTCGTTTAAAACTCTGGCATGAAAAGTGGATGATAAGTCTTTAATGCTCCTTCCTTTTCCATTTACATGTTTGATCAAATCTATTATATTTTCCCTTTACTTTGAGCAAATCTTCAGACATTTTATTTTTTACACTAAAGAGCATTTTTCTCAAAAGTTCAGCCATGTTGCGGAAGAGACCGTGTAGAAGACAAAACTGTCTCTTTATCTGCACTCAGTCGTTGTACATTGCATCTAATGATGGCAAGACCCACCGTGGCGTGCAAGGTCTCTGTGTGCAACTCTGCTCCATCCCACGTTGATTGTTCATTTCCAGGCTTCAGTGTGATTCAGGTGCCAGAGGAGTTTTAAGTCATAACTGTCGAAAAAAAGGAGGATAGACTCCGCTGGTCCGCTTCTTTATTTCAACCATTATCAAACTTGCCATCCATCTGCTGAGCACTGGTGTGTGCATGTTTGTGGGTGTCTGTGGGGGTGGGTTGATATGTGTTTGCCAGCTTTGCTGTTTATGGTGGTGTATGTGTGCGCCTATTTGTGTCTGAGACTTTCTTTTTTTCTATAAAAGAAAACCTCCTCTTACTGTCCACCTCTCACAGATGCATGTGGTGTCCAATCACCCAGAGACAGCAGTTAACCTTTCTTAGAGTTAGAGGCTATCATAAGATAATTACCCCCACAGCGGTGGTGTGTATTGATGTCCACCGCTGGGGCAAAGGACACGGAGATGTCTCTGAGATGAGCAATCAAAAGGAATGATGTGTCACTAGGTAAAGATTTACCATCTGCATCAGGCAGCTTGCAGTTGATTGGAGCTCTGTGCAACATAAAACATGTTGATGAGCATTTTGAGAAAGCATAATCAATTACTCAGCACATAAAAATGATATAACTTGCCAATTACTAAACAGCAAAGATAATTAGTTGCATTAATCCTTTTACTCATTTTGTGCTTCCACCCAGGACTGGAATTACCTGTGTGTCTTATACATACACAGATGTCATGCAGGCTTTTCAATAATTCACTTGCAATGGTCAGTTAATACATTGGTGTGTTGGTTGTAAATTAACATGGAATTCATGCTTCATCCACTTAACTGAGATCCACACAACCACAAGCAAAGGAAGAAAAACATTAAAAATAGGTTTATTAGGTTAATATAAAGCAACATACCTGCACAGACTGTGAGCTTGTGACTGACGCAACACAGTATAGCTTATAATGACTACAGTGAGTCCAAGCGGCTCTAAAACAATCAGAACAAACCAACCAAACTAAAACTCACCATGCAGCATTCTGGTAACCCACTCTTATTAATAAATTCTGACAAAACAGACATTTTTATTGAGCAGGATTCTGATAAACAGTTCATTAAAACCTTTAGCCTAAAAAACAAAACAAACAAAAAGGCAGAATATTCCCAAGGATGGCTGTTTAATTATCTTTATTCAGCCAGCAGCTGAAGCAGATTTAATTCTTTCTTCTTTTTTCCCCAGGTAATAACTCATGTCAGTTCAGTAGGTGGTCCTGCATCAAGGATCAGGATGGACTTTGAGTAGACAGTTGACAGATCAGAACATCATAATCACCTGATGGGCTGGAGTGTAAAACTGTAGACCTCTTGAGTCAAACACTGTGGTGCAGCTGATTCAAAAATAGGATGAATGAGAACTCAGTGCACACAAAGGCAGGAAAGCATATCGAAGCCTTAAAGGTTGATTAAATAAACTAAAACTGTCATATTTGAAGAAACAAGCGTTCAGAATTTACCTGCTCTGAGCTAAAGCCTCCTGCAGGAGCTTAACCTAAAAAAATTAGAGAATAAGCACTAAAAGCATTATATAAATAAAGATCTAGTATTCCTTGAAGGAATGCATATCACCCGCCACCTTTCATGCCAGTATTTGAAGCTAGGATCATTTTATGTTGAGAAGGAGCAGAGTTATAGTCGTTTCAAACTTGACTAAGCTACAGCTGTTTTTGTCTTGGCTAAGGCTGATTAGTTGTGGCGACCGTCTTGAATTGAGTTGACTCCAAAAGTTAATCAGTTGTAGATGTACATCCATTGATTACTTTAGAGTTTCAATAAAATCTGTTTAAGTATTTATGAGATATTTTGCTAACACTACAAACCCACACATACGCAGAAACGTTACCGCCCTTTTGCCTTTGCTAGTAGACGCAGGATTTTTGTATGCAGGGAGTATCAGTTTAATGTGTCTCCACAAATAATAATAATGAAAAAATTATCATCCATTAAAACAGATTGACGTCTGTTGCAGAAGCACTTCTAAGTAAATTAAAAGCCCTCCTACATTACAGCCAACAAAACCATTTATTTGCTTGCTCATTTGAAGTCAGTTCATGAGCTTTAAAGATTTTTTTTTCCCCTCACCTGTTGCCTCCCAGTCCCACAGATGTTGCATCACGGCTGCATAGAGTCCCCCCCTCTGCTGTGATGGGGGTTTTGTCTCCTGTTTGCTCGGGCGTAATGTCACTCCATGTTTGAGCATCCTGGCAATCAGATCTACCTGACATTTGATGATTAGGGTTGCATTCAGAGACATGGTAGATGTTATTGATCACACCTGGGAGAAGCATGTGCGGCATGCAGATAAGGGGAATTAATCCCCCCGCGCCCGTCAAAACAGAGACTAAATTAATATTTGAGTTATGTTAGTCTGCTTCCTGACCTCCTCAGCAGTTTTAGATTTCTCTGTCCTGCGTTGTCTCTCATACTAAGATCCAAATCAGTCTTTATTATGAGACATAAATTTTGAAAATGTGATTTAACCGAGCATTTAGAATGAGCTTTTATATAGCACACTGCCTTGTTTCATATCAATGATCATGACTTAATGATAGTGATGAGTTAATTACGGAAGATCTGCAGTGATTTACAAACCTCTCTTGTCTCACGTACCCGGTGATTAGACTCGTAGCTGCTGTCGGCGTTCGTTTTTCTTCTTATCACATTTCACAAGTCGGAGTAAAAAAGCTCAGCATTTCGTAATTTGCATAATTTCAACTATAAATATGTATTTTTAAAATATCATTTAAACAAAACAGGCAATTTATAAAGCTTGTGTTTTACTTCGTCTCACTCCGGCTGTTTGAACCAGCTGTAGTATAATATTCATCCAGTATGGATGGTTTATTCAAGACGATGGCATTTTCTTAAGTGTTTATCCTGAACTTTATGGGAGATCTCAGCAGCTTAATGTCTAGTTTAGAATTTTAATAGTAAGTGTGCCATAAATACAAGGACAAATGCATGGACAAACCGATCAGACTGAAGTTTATTTCAATCCTGCTTGTCTTAAAGGTCATGCATAACATCACATTCTCAAAGTTTATGTTTAAGTTCATTGTCACAAAAGGAAAAAAAGTTCTCTGGATCTGAGCAAATATCGTTTGTGTTGAATGCTTTACTGACATGTAGACTTTCCCCAAAACTCAATAAAAAATGTTTCATACCTGCTGTTGATGCCCTCAGAATTCACTAATTGTCCTCTGCTGAGAAAACTGTTTATTTTAGGTGTGTCAAATTGTAATTTTGTCATTTGCTGTAAAACTCAGTTTTAAAAAGTGAAAAATAAAAGATCAGATCTGACAAAACCAGAAGTCCTGGGCATTACGGCTGCATGTGGACAGCACTAGCTGTGAATACTCTCAAGTCAAGTCATAATTTTTATCTCTGTAGCACTCTTAAAAACAACCAAAGTGGGCCAAAACACTCTACAGAACATATAAGATCAATATCTCAGTAATAACATGAAACTTTGAAACATTATCAAACAAAACCAAACTTTAAAAGTCTGAGTTGATTAAAATCATTTATTTGCTTAAACAAATATATTTTCAGATATTACTTACTCTCTGCATGCTGTTATATACCCAACTGCATCAACAAATGCAGAAAA
This sequence comes from Kryptolebias marmoratus, assembly GCF_001649575.2. Taxonomy (NCBI): domain Eukaryota; kingdom Metazoa; phylum Chordata; class Actinopteri; order Cyprinodontiformes; family Rivulidae; genus Kryptolebias; species Kryptolebias marmoratus. Next base: position 18,211,202 of record NC_051450.1, read on the forward strand.
TTATGTTTTCAGCAAGGCCGTGTATCTATGAAACAGACACTCCTCTTGGATTTACCGAATAAATATTCAAAATATTCAGTCTTGCTCGTTTCCTGATGAACTAATAGTAATATAAAGCCTAAAAACATCCATCCCAGTGGTTTGCCATTTGCATCTGACAAAAACAGAGGCAGATACACAAGGGGGGAGGACAAGGGAGCAGAGGAGAGATGAAAGGCATTTTTGTAGAAGGCTGTGAGTTTGTAATTTTGCCGGCTTGTGCTGATGAATGATGTCTTCATATACTTTTTTTACCCAGAGAGAAACAGGAGCGTGTCAGCAGCCTGATGTGTTTTACTTCAGCTGATCTGGTATCAAGGCCAGGGCCCTCTCCCGCCTGAGAGATTAGTTTCTTCCTGCGTGGATGTCATGAGCAGACGCTGAATAGACATGGGACAGTGCTTAGAGATAACTCTGACAAATGACAGCCGTTCCACTATCCTTATTGTTTTTCTGTCATTCTGCCTTGATCTGCCTTCCTACAGTCTTTTTATGTGCCCTTTCGCTGTTTTAAAGTCGAATCAACCATTAAATTCCCGGTTTATTAAATTTATATAACACATCCTGTACTCCTGGTCCCTGAGGTTCTTGTTTTTGTCTGAAACTAAAGCAAAATAACAAATAAAAGTGAGTCGATTTTGATGATTTTAACATATTTTTGTTCATTTAAGTCAAATCTTAGGATCATAATAGTGATGGGGAGGTTTAGGCAGCGTGCACAACCATTCAAATTCAAGAGATATACAGTTGATTATTTCTTTGGGTACGTCAAAAGTTCAGTTAATATAAGGATTCTTTGAAGAAATGCATTTCTCCCAGTATCTGTTGCAGATTACTCTCAGCTACTACCACACCAAATATTAGCTCAATATATGTAAAATCAGCTGAGTGTAGCTGTTTTTGTGTTGGTTTATTTTGATTAACTGTGGTAGCCATCTTGAATTGGACTGACTGCAAAAGTTAATTAGTTGTAGATGTTCACCTAACGATTACTTCCTGTAAGTTACACTACTGTCCACCTTCGTCTTTAAGTGGCGAGCGATAAAGATATATGTGGAATTAAGGCTTTTATTTTGGTAACAAATGCCAAAATAACCATCCAAACTGTCACAGTCAGTCATTTACATTACTGACACTTCAACATAACTGCATCTTTTGTCTCTTCATATGCTGTTAATGTCCTCATTTTAAGTCAATACGTTTCTGCCGTAGAGTTCACAACTTAATGTGTTAATAACTAAACAACAGATTTGCAGACAACTTTTGAAATGCCATAATTTTTCTAAAAGTTTTTGTGACACATGGCCTGCCAACTCTTCCTGCACTGAGAAAGAAAAATATGGGGCAAAGATTCAACAGATGATCGAGCCTTTGCTGCAAACGTGAAAACAACAGTGTATGTAAGAAAACAAACACTATTTGGGCCATAAACTACCTTTATTTTCAATTGTCTGCATGAGAATATTGCTCTGAGGTCTTGAAAACATAGCAGATGGTTTCAACTATGCCCTCTTCCCTAGTTTCTGAGTGCACACATTCTTACTGTGAGATAGGATTTACTCTGCCTGTCTTCTCTGACATTTCACTTTCTGCTCTGGTGTTTTCTTTTTTCACCCACCCTGAATTGAATGCCCTCTCGCAGCAGGCAGCTATGATGTAGTATTACAAATTACCTGGCAACTGCAAGTTTCTGGAAAGCAAGTTCACTTCGACAGATGAAATGTGGATCTTTTGTTTTGTTTCTTACAAATGCGACAACAAGCACCATGAAAGTGCAGCCAGCAGAAGCAGCTCTTATTGTGTGTCACCTGTTAATGTGTTGAGAGGGGGAGTGGATGGTGACAGACTAGTCTAAAAGTTCTTCCCTCCTTTTATTTTCTGTTCTTTGGAATGAGAACAAAAATCTGGCAAGTATATTAAGGACTAAGGTTGAAATAAAATGATAAGGCGTTGTTTTATTTGGACTTGGGAGCAAAAATTATCAACAACAAAACCAATCAAAGTTGGAGGTTTTTTTGCCCTGGGGCATAAAAAGAACAAAATAAACAATCAGTTTAATTTCCTGTATTTTGTTCTTACCAACAAAACAAACGTACTGTTCGGTATTTCCTTTTCGTTGGATGTTCAAGAGTCCCTCATTTCTAATTGTCTAGTGTGTTCTCGCATTTATTTATAAGCCTTACCCTTCACAACAATTTAGTCTTTTAATAGTGCAGAATAAACTCATACTGAAAAATAAAAAAAGAAACGAGCAGATAAATAAACAACACTGAGATAAAATCGCAGATTGTACTTCAGCTGTTGGCTTAGCCTTAGCTCTGCTAATAATAATCAACTATTATTATTTTTTATGACTGTTTTCTATGTTTTTTCCTTATTATTATGCGATGATCTCAGCTTAACTCTCTTGCATAAAAGTCAGCAGGCGATATGCATTCCTTTAAGGAATGCTAGGAGTGTTATGTGTTCATGTGTCGCTGACTTACACCAACACCTAATATCTATTTTAGAAATTAAAGCACTTTATTTACATCACTTCTGTTTATGACTCTTAGTCATTTTTGAAGAAATGAGGCACAAGCAGTTACATCATATGGCCAGCAGGTGTCCCACTGTCTGAATTCTCTCGTTAAATAGCTGAAATAGATCGCAACCTTGTAGAAAGTTATATTTAAGCTGTGAACACTCACAGCGCTTCACATAAAACACTGTTGGTGCGCACTAAATACATGCAAAACTCATTTTGATAACAAAAATGCAACTTGAAATTAGCAGGAATTATAGTAAACAAAGAAAACTAGATTTTGATAATTAATTCAAATAAATAGGGATGATTTAATAAGAGACCTGATTGTTGTTGAGTGTGAAATAAACTGTTTCTCTACAAAAATTGTAGGTGTCACTGTAAAAATCATCTCAGAAAACTGCTGGTTCGGATTCGTTTTTTGTTTTTTTTTACTGTCTGTTAAACACCAGGAGAGTGGATATCCCATATCTAGGATTCAGAAAGGATCTGTTCTGTTTCTGCCCTCAAATTCAGTGGTACCACTGACCTGATAATATCCAGGACCAATCAGACAATCCTCTGCAGAGAGTTTGTGCAGCACCTTTAAAAGGTCACGATGCTCAGTCTGGATACCTGAAAAGAATTTATTACAAACTGGAGTCAAACAGAACCTCCTCTGATGTCCTGACGTCCATCTTTTTGGTAAACCGCCACGTCCAGCTCGGTTTTTAATCCCCAAAAATCTGGAGCAGCTGTTGCTTCTCCTTTGATACACACAAGGGTTGCAGATTTTTTTTCCCGTAGTGTACAATCAGCTTCTCAGATCTGCTGAGCAGAAGGTTATTTGCCGTCACCTCGGTGCCAATGCTAAACACCTCCGTCCTGTGAGCAAACACATCTCAGTCAGTGATGCTGCTGATAATGGTTCAAAGTGTTGAAGTGTTTTTATTGCACCTTGGGTTACCAGTAACTGTTGCCAACATGAATTCAAAAGCTTATTGTCAGTCAGACAACAAAGTTATTATACTGCAACAACAAAGTGCAGCGGCAGAAATTATGTGTAGTTGTATGGTGTAGTTGGCAGTAATAAAAAATGTGTTTTACTGCAGTAAATAATGTAGAATATCAACCATTAAATGAACATTATCCTACTGGGAATTCCTTTAAATGGTAAAAAGGTTGTTCAGATCTTCTGAAGTGGGGTTCTATGGACGTGTTATGAAAAGTTAATATCTTACCTGTTCTAGATAGAACAGCCTTGGTTTAGAGAAAAAGTTTAATTCTGGCTACAATGACAAGATAGCAGGTAGTCTGAGCGAGGACAAGACTAAAAGTGAACTCTGAACCACCCTGGGTTACCAGGAACCATTGCCAGCATGAATCTAAGAGCATCCGTTTTTACCATTTCTTTCCATTAGGATTTGTCCTGACCCAGTTTTTGTTTATTGTTAGTCATGTGCTGAAAATGCTAATTTGTTGAATTAAAAACAAACTTTTATTGTTTATAAAGAATCTTCTTCTTTTGTCCTTCAGCATTTTTTATATTTTTTTATTCAATTCTGATACTTTCAGCAGGAATATTGTAACATTTCTGTCTGAATGTTCATGTAATCCAACATCAATGATGGTGTAAATATTATTTTTTTAAAAAGTGTTGTCTTAAGATCTCAGCAAACCTCAGAGTAGCCATTAGCTCATCAGATCAGTCAGAAATAAACTCAGTTTCTCCAAAATGAGGTCATTCAAAGAGCTATCTATAACAGGTAGGCCATTGATTATTCATAACCTTTCCACATAATCCCACTTCAGAAAATACGCAACTAGCTTAAGGTCTTGTTCAATTTAAAATAAGATAAGATAAGTGCTCTATTATTCCACAGCAGCAGAAATTCCTATGTTACAGCAGCAAGATTACACAGAGAAGAACAAGGAAAAAGTCACGTAAATATAGCAAATGAAAGAAAAGAAGTACAATGAAACAGCATAGCATAGAAATACAGATTTTATCCATGTAGGCTTGAGTTTTACAAACCTTCTTCAGGCCAGTACCCGAATGTTTCTGTAGCCTCAGCACAACAAACTTTAAAGATGCAGCTGTGGTTAATTTCAATAACATCCCATCACTGCAATCATTTTATGTAAAAATACACAATCTGCACCTTTAAAAGGAATTCCTCTGAAACACAGCAATGAAAAATGACACGATTATGAGGCTTCAGCGGGTTTAATTCTTGTTTATGTATGAAAAGTGGTAATTCAGCACAATCTTTATTATTTAGGTTGCAGTGGAAAGTACAGGCCCCCTTTATTTGCTCCAAGTAAATCAATACAGGCATTGTTGTACTGATGCATTAAATTAAACAGATGTTCCTAATAAACTGGTCGATGAGGGTAAATTCCTGAACCGGGCTGTTTGTGTCGCTGTGTTTCTGTGCATGTGCACTGATCTGTCACGCCTTTCAGAGCTGGGTTTTAATTGCACTCCAAGAAACCTTTAATTGGATCTTCCCTGATAATATCTCCCTGGAGGGTTTTTTTGGGTAGACCATTGTTTGGCAGATCTCAAGAAATACTGTCATAGAGGGAAAACCGTAAACAGCCGGAACCCCTAATTTCACAAGATGTAACGCAGGCACACACGGTGAGAGGAATAGCTCCCTCCACGGGGAGACATCACAGATCTCAAAGGTAAGGTAAAGGGAGAGAGGAGAAGTAATGGTGATTCAATGTGCAGCTCAGGATGTAAGACAGGCTGGAAGAGGCGCTTTTTTTCTTTCATTGTGATCCACCGTTACAGCTGTTGATGAAATATGACAGCAAATGTCTCTGAAAGTAGTGATTTTTTTTTCAGTTTCTCTTTTTATATCTCACCTCTGCTTGCTTTAAAGCAGAGTTAGTTTGCTGTTGCTATCTCATCTTTATGTCACAATCGCTAGGTTTTTAGCACCCAAAGGTGACAATAATGTTGTTTTTTTTTCTGTAACATTAGCAAAAAATCACATTAACCATTTAATGGATTTGAGTGACGATGACAGCTATAAATCAATCAATTTTGCGTATATTGAGCTCAAATTTGGTGTGGTAGTACCTGAGATTTATCCCTCAACGCTGTCAAAATCTTTGCCTTTTTTTGGTTATTTTTTGTGACAGATTTTGTTTATCTTTAGTTCATTTCTATTGAATTTGTTATTGCTGTTTCCCTGTTTTCTCCACTGTGCTATAATCCCTTTCTTCCCTCAGTCTGTGTTTTTCCAGTTAGCCTGCCACGCCCATCTACACCTGTCCCCAGTTTCATTCATTCATTAGTCCCAGCTGCAGGAACTCTTCTCATTAACAGTCCTTTTATTTCTGCCGGTCACCGCCTCTCACCAGTGGATCGTTGTTGCTTCACGCTCCGTCAGGTTTTCCTTGTGTGCCTCCAAGTTCAGTTTGTGGGTTTTTGCTGCCTTTCTGTTTTGTTAAATAAATCTTTAAGGTTAGCTTTGAGCTCCTGTTGTGGTCTGCATTCCTGGGTCCAAACTCTCTAAGCTCTCACAGATCAAGAGAGATTTGTTTTTAAAAGTTTGTGTCACTATTGGAGTCATCTCTGTTCGTAAGCAAAATGACTCATGAAACACTGGTTGCATTTTAATAAAACTATCAGAACAATCAGAGGGTGTGCATCTATAAATTACTAACCCAATTCAAGATGCCCCCCACAGCCAACTGACATTAGAAAACAGAAATGGCTATAACTTAGGCAGTTTTGCAGATATTAGGGTAACATTTGGTGTGGTAGTAGCTGAGCATCATCCTCTCTTGCTGGTAATATGCATTCCTTCCAGGAAGTCTGTGATTGAAGGTGTGATACATGAACATTGCTCGTGTATTTGCTCTGCCAGTACCCACGAATTCTCTTATTTTATTTTGCACACTGACAAGTTTAAGTTTGTTTGCTGTTTTATTTTCTCTCCTTTGAGTTGTGTGATGTCAAGCAAATGCAGGTGGAATTTTTTTTTTCCTTCCTCTTCTTTTTGATGTGTGATGTGTTTCGCGGTGGGGACGATTGGATGTTCTGCCCTTCATCTCGGGTGAAACCAGCTCGTCAGGAGAGTGAGGATTAATTCTCTCCGGCTGCGTGTGGCTCTTGTGTGGATCAATAGATCCAGTCACTACCCATTTGAGATGGAGAGCGCCATGCTGTTTTGTTTTGGCAACAGGAGGGCAGCACAGACAAAATGCAAAGTACATCAGAGAGCAGTCTTAAGGTAACGCTCATGCAAGGAAAGTGAGCCAAATCCAATGAATGTGTTATTGGCGGCACCTTAATTAAATGTCTGTGTTTGCTTTTGGGCATATTTGTGTTTGTGTGTTTGTTCAGAGTCTGTGTGCTCATGATTATGAACCATTTTGTTGCCTTTGGAATGGTGGTCCAGTCTCTTCGGCCCCAGAGGGCTTGATAAAGAGTATAGGTCACAGAGGCAGTGAGGACTGTCTGTGCCACTGCCTCCTCGGAATCGATAAAGAGCAAGGGGCCCGGAGTCCTCAACGGGCCTGTCAGCGCTCAAGCCAGCCTGACGCCGAGGGTGAGCTGGCCTGTGCACCAGCAAGGTCGGGCACAGTTATGAAGAGGTCGAGGATTTACGCCGGGTAAACACGCCGTCCTCTCCCTGAGAATACAAAGCAGACGCGCCATGATAACTGTCAGTGAAAAGAGCACGCTGACAAAACAGCAAGGCCAGACTGGAGGACAAAGGGAGGAAAAGGGAGACAAAAGGCAGGAAGAGGATAATAATGACAAAGACAGAGGAATGGAGCGATAAGGAAAATCAGGGAGATTGTCAAAAAAATGATCAGAAGATTAACAGGAGAATCAAAGAAAAAGATTTCTGTGGCACGGCTGAACGGCTGAAACCAGGGATCCATATGCTTCTTCTGTCTGAGCGGCTCTGAAATGATCTGCCCTGTCTTATCTGAGCTGAAGCACAGGTGCAAAATGGAGATTTGCACCTGAATAAAAGTCCTAAATGTTACGGCGTATAGCTTTGGTGAATGGCTAAATCATTAGAAAAGTGCTTTGGCAGTGACAGTAATATGAGTGGAGGTGATTATCATTCGCTCAAACATATGGGCTCACTCTTTTCGTTCAAAAACACCAGAAGCTCTCTGCTCCATTCTGCTGTGTGCCTCTCAACATAAGACGCGTTTCTACAGAGCTGATTAATGCTTGCAGTAATTACAGCTTAATAGAAATTATGTTTTCAGATTTCATTAGGAATCCACCACTTGACTAGATTCAGATGAGAGTACACAAATTACCTTGCTGATATTGTTCAGTAAGTGAGCGTGTAGACTGTACATCCTCAACTTTCTCAGACTCCAGCTCCAGAAATTTAAAATAAAAAGTTGGGCTGTGAAGAAATAATGAATTTCATCCGTTCACATGATTTATGACACCAAGTTCAATTTTAGATTTTTACTGGTTTATAGAAAAGAGCCTTCAGCCGTGCCAGTGGAGGAGACGGCCTGTTCGGTTGGGTTTAAGTAGGTTGATGAGTACAAGTGATGTACCGTCAGGATTTACTGTGGCAGAATTTGGGTCAGAACCCTCCCGAACTTTGCTGGTGACTCTTGACTCTGACATGGAGCAGAGTCGGAAAGTGAAGGCTGCACAGAAAAGATGTTGCAGAAGGTGAACAAACAGATTGAAGGCCAGGTCAATTTATCCTCAGAGTCCTGGATTACATTCAGACAGTGGGGGGAAAAAACGTTTGCAGCAAGGTTACTCAAGCGCAAACAGGAAGTTGTGCTTCAAATGTTAGACCAGACCACTTGCTTGACTAATATTGTTTTAAATTATTTTAATAAATAATAAATACTCTAGCATCAAAGAAAAAGCAGACAGAGCTGTTGTCATTATGTTAATTGTTTGGCTGGTAAATGAAATACTAGCCCTTCCTTCCTTTCTATAATTCGAGCCAACAAGCATTATTTCCAAACTTTAACACTTCCTGAAATGCAGAAAATTTAAACATTTAAAACTGCTGCATTTGTGAAATGTCAGTAATTTTCAAGTACTTTGACTCCACATTACACATCGCAAGTTTTCTTTATACTTTTGGTCACTGTCTTCATTTGGTAAATACCTACTAAATCTTCAGATTAATGTAGATCTATTATTTAATCTAAAAACATTGTGTAAAGGTGGAGATCCTCAGTTAACCAGAACATAGCTAACCTAGCAAGTTGGATACAAGGTAACTAGACTTTGTCTTCCATCCATAGATTCATTTTCTTCCACTTATCTGTGGTCAGGTCATGGAGGCAACAGGTCCAGGAGGGAAACCCAGACATCCCTTTCCCCACTAACACTCTCCAGTTCCTCCTGGGGGGTGCCAAGGCGTTTGTATGTCAGAGAGGAGACATAATCCTTCCAACAAGTTCTAGGTCTGCCTCGGGGTCAACTCCTGGTGAGAAGTGCCCAGAAAACCCAGCAAGAAGTGCCCAGAAAGTGTCTCAAATAAATGTCTGAATCACCTCAGCTCCTCTCAGACGAAGGGACTCTTCACTTTATATCAAAAGATGAGCCTGATTGAAGGAAACTCATTACAGCCACTTGTATCCGGGGTTTTCTGCTTTCAGCCATGAGCCATACATCAAATTCATAGGTGAGGGTTGGGAGGTAGACAGACTAGTAAATCAAGAGCTTTGCCTTTCAGCTCTTCTCCTTCTTCACCGACAGACCACAGACTCCAGATAAGACCCTGATCCTTCAGTTCATCTCCATCCAGGCATCTCTGGAAAACAAGACTTTCAGAAACTTGAACTCCTCTGCTTGAGGAAAAAATAACTTCAGTTGCCTTTGATTTAACTTGCCAGGAATAAAGATGACTAAAGAAAATATATTGAGCCATGACATAAAAGGAAGAGAATGAGTGAATTAAGAAGGCCAGAATCTACAGGACATTGTCTGCATGATGAAGTTTCATAAATAACTCTTAAACAAAGTGCATCTGGATTATAAGTAATATCCTAATGTCATATATATTTATTCAGAAATCAAACTATTCTTTTGGAATCAAAAAATCAGAGCAACAGTTCCCACACTGGCGTCCCAGCCGCCTGGAGTGGGTTTTTATAATCATATTTACTTTTTTAGTTGAGACTGAAGCATCAAACTCTGATGTCATTGTTGATGTTGGTGCGTTTTATGGAACTGCAGGAAATAAAAACATTCTTGTTAGAAGTAATCGATGCAAACAGCTGAGCTCAGGGGTTTATGCTTTTCATACTCTGCTTATATATAAATGCTCTACAGTAAAAATGTTTCTTATTTAGTGAACATGAAGTGCAAAGACACTCTTCGTGCACAAACCAGAACAGAGAGTTGGAATAAAATAAGTAACTACTACTTCTCCCTGCAAATGGAGCAATCTGGTGACATTGCCCATCAACCAATTATGCACCAATTTGCTCGTCAAATGAACAAGCTTCTGTGGGAAATTAAATCTTGTTTTACTGATGTGATGATGAGCCTACTCACCTTCAAGTTGATAAAATGTCAAAAAAAATATTCCTTGAAGAACATGCAGAAGCACTCGGGCTGGTTTTATTGTTTAGTGCTTGTCAGAAACGGTATTCAGCACTTTGTAACAATCAAAACAAAAGCCTGGAACAAGCTTTCACAAATATCACAGCTGGCATCTCATCCCTGGTCAGAAGGATGCAAGCTAAAGATGGTGCTTGTTTTTGTAAAAATGGAAGTGAAGCAGGTTCAGAGAAAGGGTTCTTGTTAAGGTTTTTTGTTTTGTTTTGTTTTGTTTTTTGCACGTGCAGATCTACACAAGCTTGGCAGCTTACAGTCCATATCTGTCAGATGCCAAAAATAGTAAACTCTGCGAGGATCATAAACCAGACAACAGATTGATGTTATTGTCCATAAAACCATGCTAAGAGCTGAAGTAAAAATGTCCTTTTAATAGAAATTATCACCCTCTGCTCTCCTGTGTATCGGATACAGTAGTAATATTTTTATTTTTTTAATTATTGTGCAAACTAATCATAAGATTCACAGTTTCACAATGGCTTGGTTAATAAAACATGTATTTCTTTACAACAGAATTGGGAGTAAAACACAAACCAAAAGTTGTGCTTTCTGCTCTTTAGACACAAATTCTGCCTCAACTTTTATAAGGAGCTCATGTTGATATTTTGCAGTTTTATGAATCCTCAGAGTAAACGTTCATGTTGCTGCCAGGAATGAAGAACAGATATCTTTTGGTGTCTTAAATAACGCAGCTTTTATTTTTATTTAGGAAAACTGTTCCTAAGCCTGAAACACAGCAGACAAGAAGCACCGTGCATGAGTGCTGACAAGTCTTTTCCCGTGTCTCTTCACCCATCAGGCGAGGTGCTTCGTCTGGGAAGAATCTCGGGCCACACGGTGAATGGCGGCTGGTCGGCCTGGAGCTCCTGGTCCCAGTGCAGCAGAGACTGCAGCCGAGGAATCCGGAGCAGAAAGAGGACCTGCAGTAACCCCGAGCCCCGGTACGGAGGACAGACCTGCCTGGGCCCAGCACAGGAGTATCAGGAGTGTAACATCACCCCATGTCCAGGTGAGAAAAGTGTACACATACTGCTGTTTCCCCTTTAGTGGCCAAGACTCCCATGGATAAAAAAAAAACCCTAAACACTGGAACAATGAATAGAAGACACGCAGAGATAAGAACAGTGACAAGAGCAGGAGCCAATACCACAGCAAGTTCAGATAAATACACGCTTCTCCACACCATATTTAAGCTACATGTTCCTTTTCTTCTTGATTACAAGATAAAGAATTACAGAGACAAATGACCTACCAACTCATTTGAGCCCACAAAAAGAAATCAGTTGCAGATAAGAGGCGTGAAGAAGACCCCAATTTAGCCCAAGAATCAAAGAGACGATCCCTGCGGCGCTTTAGTTTGTAATTACTATTGCTGTGTAATTATGTTGCCAGCTACGGGAGGCCTTATTCTGTTGTGAAAAGCCCCGAGACAATGTATTTTCAACACTTGTCTGGCAGAGGAAGGCAAGAGGAAGCTTTCTAATTAAAAGAATACTCAGTCTGACAAGAGAAGTAAGCTGTCTAAATGGAAATCCAGCACTTAGTTTGGTATAAAGCCCACCTGGTATTTATCACGGGCGACAAACAGGCAAGCATGACGGCGTCTCAGATGATTAGTAATCAAGCCCCCCTGGAGAAAAGGCTTTTCCTGAAAGCCTGGATCTGTGCGTCGTCACCAACACCCACGATCCATCTTCAAAACTTCCTCCAAACAAAACAGACAAGATGCTAAACGGCCATCAGCTCTCTTCTTTCAGGTTCCCGTTTCCTTTGGTGAAATGGCCACCGTTCAGCTCTGCAGCAGCTTGAGGATCGCCGTCAAAAAGGAAAGCCGTCACCAAGTTTTGAATAGATTGAAGAGCATCAAATTTGCTTCATTCAGGCGAATTAAAGTGCTTCCTTTGAGTAAAATGACATATGAATAGGATTTTTTGTGCCATTTTTTGTGTTAATACAAGTAGCGCGCCTACTCCTGTAATAATAGCGCAGTTACAGTGTGTTGATGAAAAACTCCACTCTCCTGTCCCCCAAAGGAACCAACTTAACCCAGCCTGAGTAGCAATGAATACTAATGCGTGCTCAATTAGCACCCCTCTGAAAGTGAGATATTATTTTGAGGCTGGCAGACCGTGTTCGTAGACCAATTGTAATCCTCCTGTGGCTAATCCAGAGCTTTTTCAACGTGTTACTTTGCTGTGAAGGAGAAGGAGAGAAAAGGGTGTTATGCCTTCCATCCATCTGCTCTGGAAACAAATGAATTTGTGTTTTTATTGCGTCTGCGCCTCAGATAGGGGCGATCCTTCATCGAGAGCCAGGAATCGACTTATGTGTCACTCTGTGATAGAGAAATTACACAGAGATGACAAAAAGCTTCAGCAACTTCAATTACCTGTTTAGTGCCGCCAACCATCTTCAGGTCTTTAAAAGGAACTGGAGACGGGGATTTCTCGGTGCCACAACGAAGTGAGGCTTTAAGCAGATAATTGGAGACGGATATTTACCTCTGCTGTGGTTCAGGTGAACAGTTTAACCATTTTCGAGCTCTTTTTACTCCTCTACCTCATCTTCTCCTTTTACTACATGTGCATGTGTGCCTGATCGTCAGTAGTGTCATAAATATACACATCCTTCAAAGATCTCTTGTTGGCACTTGGGGCTGCACAAAGGGACAAATAGGAATACACATCTGGATGCTTCATTTATCTTTTTTATTCCCTGATGTGGTTGTGTGAGTTAAAGTGTGTATAGCAAGCCATTTGAGCATTGACAGTATTTAATAACCTTGATGTTGTGAGTCATTTTCCTTGTCTATTTTGCAACTTTGCTGCACTAGTTGAGCATTTGGTTGTTCTAATTCAGCATTGAGGTGCATTAATTAAACAAACACTTGCTAGTGGTAATTTTCTGTAAAATTGTGGCACTTTTGTCCAACTAGTTGGAGCAGAACTTCAATCAGCTGCATTCTTCCTCTGTTGTGTAGATCACAGAAACGGTTCCACCTTTTGTGTTCGTCAACATGACATTATTAACACTGAATAATCATAATCATAATATTTGACATTTTTAAATTGATTCAAAATTGTTTATGTCTACATCATGATGCATTGAAAAAAATATAACCGCCACCCTTACTTCTGTCGTGGATTCACAATAATAATTAAAAAAAACATCTCATATAGTTTCTATGAGATGTATTATTAACAGTTATTAACAGTTTGGCTCTAATCTGACTGGTTTTAGTGGATGGAAGCTGGTCATGCTGGTCTTCATGGTCCAAGTGCTCCGTGACGTGTGGAGGGGGACACTACATGAGGACGCGGACCTGCAGCAACCCTCCACCAGCTTACGGAGGAGACATCTGCCTGGGTCTGCACACCGAGGAGGCGCTATGCAACACACAGACGTGTCCAGGTACAAAAAGGAAGCTGCTGAGATCTTAGACGCAGCTGCTAATCCATCATATGTTCAGCGGAGGGTTTTTTTTTTGTTTTGTTTTGTTTTTCTCAGCCACTCAAAGGGCATTCATGCATCACTAATACACGCAAAGTCACTCGGAGCAGTGCAGACACACAAATAGACGCACACTCGACAGGCTGTGAGATGTGCTGTCAATGCTGTTTCCAGAAAAATGGTCCAGCTGGTCCGAGTGGTCCCACTGTGACTCCAGCGGCCACCAGCTGCGCGTGCGTCACTGCGATGTTCTTTTCCCCACTGGAAACCAGTGCTCAGGAAACAGCAGCGAGACGCGGCCCTGCTCTCCAGACTCCAACTTCATACCAGGTGATCCCTCACACACACACACACAGTTAGTAAGCAGTCTGCAAACAAACACTAGTTTTAGGCACTCTTGCATGACTTTACACACAAGTGTAACTTGATGAATACACCTTGCACTACTCTCAAATGCCTTTTTCCCCCTTCTTTTTATTCAAAGGTTTTCTGTTTTTTTGTACCTGCTCTCTGGCATCTGTGTTTCCATGGCAATCTTATTTTCAGCATTAAACGAGTGGGTGTGTTTCTTCTTATTTGTTAAAAAAGAAGGTGCGCCAATGTCTTGAAAATAAATGTAGTCAAGGCAAGGCATTATAGCACGTTTCATCAATGGAGCAACTCAAAGTGCTTTAAATATACCGGTAAAAACATTTTGACAGAGTGCAAAAGAACAATAAAAGCATACGGAAAGATAAAAGTTTAAAGTTACAGACGCTCAAAGAAAGAACATTTCATAAAATTAAAAATTAAAAGCTAGAGCTCTGATTAAGAGCTGGAATAAAAGATAAAGGAATATAAAATACAGCATGAAATAATTCTATGCTTTAATCAAAGGAAGCAGCGAACAGGAACGTCTTTAAAAGGAGGTCCGGCAGTTTTCTGGGAGTTTTTTCCAGATATTTGGAGCATAAATCTGAATGGTTCAGAGAGCAGAATTAAACCAGATGACCTCAGAGGTCTCGAAAGTTCATCGAGGCGAATTTTGAACCCATATAACTACTGTGCAAGATTCTAAAACTACAAAAATCCAACTTCCAGGGGCCCCCAAACACCAAATATGACACTTTTGTCACAATTTGTAGTGAAACAGGACCCATATGCAGGCAGGCAAGCAGGTTTTGGATTCAGATTAACTTTATTTGCTTTAACAGGAAGCTTCAAAACATGACTTAAACTAATTGACCTGTAATGTAGATGGAGGAACTGGCAATGGGCAATGAAACCAAGAAACACATATATGAAAGTGGGGGAATCACAATATAAAGATTGGGTGTGCTGATTAATAATTCTGGGCAGGTCACAGGGAATACTTTAACAAAATAAAACAGGAAATAAAATTGCAAAAATGACTTACAGCATTAAAACAAAAACATTAATCCAAAGAAAGTCAAACAGAAAAAAAAGGAATAAATTTACCTCAGATAGGAGGAAGTCTAAAAACTGGAAAAGGTAAATGCACGTTCTTTTCACACAAGGTTTTTCTCACATGTCAGCATCAACACTGGTGCCAAGAAATTACAATAAAGTCAAAAAGGCACAGATTTATGGCAAAAATCTGTCTTAAGTTCCATTTAGACACATTGTTGGTGGGTAAAGAGACATTCTTAAAACATTCTAATGTATTCATTGTTATTGGGGCTTTTAATGATTTTGCTTTCAGTTTCCTTTCAGTTCACTTTAGATTTGTGTCGGCAAAATTAACTATTTACTGAGTACAATCAGCTTGGATTCAGTCCTGGGCTGAAACTGTTAAAAACCTGGAAAGTCTAAAATATTCTGCAATGTGTTGTAGTATCAGTTGAAATAAGAATACGAATAAATACACGTATATAGACAAAAGCCTCACCAACGTAAAAGTAGGATAAAATAAAAACATTTACCTACACCAGAGTAACTATAGTTCTGATTATACATTAAACAAAACAGTGTGTTTCAGGTGTTTTGTTTGTAGCATCCATATTTACCATTTTTAGATAGTTTTCTGTGTCTGTTCACCCAAATTTTTCATTGTTAACTTACTGTCAGCTTTATCATGTAGTTCAGAGGATTTTGTTCAACTTGATTTGTTCACTAAAAAGAAGAATTTCAGTTTTCTTTTCAAAATCAGTTCCCGCCTATTTGTGCTAAATGGGTAATCAGGAGGGAATATTTCCTGCCTCAGATGCAGCTTGTATCAAGGTGTTCACAGTGAGGCCTTTTAAAATTTGCATCTCCGTTTTGTTAGCAGAAATCACAGAGATCCCCCTGCCTCCACTACAATCACAATCAACAAGGACTCCCAACTGGTAGCTGACAGCAAACCTGCTGTTTGCTAAACTATCTCCTTTTATTTTCTTCATGAATGGCAAGCTTTCAATTTTTGCACAAATATTTTACAGTAATGTTTTTTTTTTTCCTTTTGATATTAGCGAGAGAAGCTGGGTAGAAATAGTCACACCCTTGTGTCCTGAACAGAAAAACTCCTGCATCCAATAAGAAGGAGTAATTATTCAAACTTACCCATTTTGAAAAGCTGAAAGTAGAGAAAATGTTCCTATATTTACTCCACACCCTCCTATCCTTTCTCACACCATTAGTATTGACGTCTGCACAGGCATCTTCTTATTGACAATTAGTAATGCAAGACACAGAAAAGAATTGATCTCTGCTAAACAAAGATCATTAAATCTCCTCCCTTTGACAAGAGACATACATTTGTTTCGAATTCTGTTACCAAAAATGCCATAAATAATACAGGAGGATTGCATATTTTTGCTAAAAGTTTGGTATTTAGAGAGTATGGTCACGTATAAACTTCAGATGATGTAATTAATAATCTGACAGAATAAACGTTTGATTAAAGCACATGTTTGTAACCCTTCTGTATTAATTACTGAGGATATAATACTAATAAAAAATGTTCGGAGATTGGTACAGAATTACCCATTTGCCTTTTTATCTTACCATCCATCCGCTTTTATGGGAAAGGTAGTCCATTAAGGTTCATTAGCAACATCTTGTACTTCATTTCCTTTTAATGGGAACTGATACTTTTCATAAACCACTCCAGGTGCCACGGCTTTGATTAGCTCGCAGAGTTTTAACGATTATCTGTTTTGTATAGAGAACAGCTTTCATCTTCACCTTCAGGAGAACAATTTGTCATGAAAACAGGGAGGGTTTGCGTGTGAAAGTTTTTTCGGCTCTAACACTGCTGGGGGTTTTTTGTGTGTGTTTCTTCCTCTCTGTTAGAAGTCTCGATTGCACGCTCCAGTCAGGAGGAGAGGCGCTGTGGAGGTAATTTATGTCTCTATGTGTGTGATAGTGTGTGTGTGTGTGTGTGAGCGAGAGAAAAAAAAAAGAGAGGGCAAATAGCACCTGGCATAATACACGTTCCAGCTAACAAGGTAGTTTTTCAATCCTGCACAGCAGCATATGAACTCAGACAGAAATGCACTGAATTTAAATTTATTGTGAGACTTCTTTACTAACCATCACTAATTCAACAAACAAGTCAACTTACTTTTATAATGAATAGGGTTTAACTGTTTGATTATCTTTTGCTTATTAATTGATTTAAAAAGATGTTTGAAATAACTTTCAGCCTTTTTCATTTCTATGTCTTCTTTGTTATCTTTAGATCATCTACTATAAAAGAATTAGGTGAAAAGTAATGATCCAAATATATTTTTGATATCATGTACTTTTTCAGCCTTTTGGTTCAACTTTCCAGAACCTTCATTAATATTAGCTAGTTTGCTTCTGATATATATCTATCATGTCTTAGGATATCCAATAATATGACCTCATGTTTTAAAGCCTTTAAGGAATAGTTTAGATCTTTTAGAATCGAGTTCTCTAGAAAGATTATGGCCATTTAATATGTTACCAGTTGTAGATAGCTTTTTAAACTACCTCAATTGAGACAAATACTTTAATTCTGACTAATGTAGAGGTTTATAAAATAGTGTTTGCTAACCAGCTAAAGCTTAACAGTATATTATGGCTATATTTATAGCTTTATATTTTTTATATATATTGTTCTTTGTTGCCTTGTGCGTGTATGTGGAGTTGTAACAAAAGCAATTTCCCTTTTGGAGGAATAAAGTTATTCTGACGTGAGATTTCTTTGACATCTGAGTCGTTTTAAGATGCCAGCAATCCCCTCTGTTCCCGGGCAAGTTTGGTCCAGCTGTTAGCGAATCAGTCTTGTCAGAATTAAATTTTATTCCTCCAAACTTGGGGTCATTCAAGAAGCTATCTATACCAGGTAGGATATTAATTGTTCATAACCTTTTTTTCACAGATCCCCAGGCCGGCACCATCTCAAAATAGGAAATTATGAAAAGGACTAGCCTTCGAGCTACAGAAACTAATTTCTACTGAGTTCAGTTAGCAATTAACCTCCTACACTCATTAAGAACATGTTTACTGAGCTCACAAATCTGGAAAAATAGAATATTTTTCCCCTAGTCTTTTTTGTGACCATAGCAGTCTCTTCCTGTTGTTAATTTGAGCATATATATAAGTCGGGAGCCCATTGTCTTAATGTCTTTATAATAATAGGCTACATTCATCTTTTATATAGAGTTATGTGCTGGGGTTTTTTTTCTGGATGTGGCTGCCGCAGGAATGCTGCACGCAATAATGCTGGAAATATTTTACAACTAGCAGAAATTGTTTATCTTAATAAAACATGAGGTGCATTAAAGGAAGTATGTTCAGTGCTGCAATAATGCATAGAAACCTTCATCATTATGATGTCATGTTCTCACTCATTAATATTATGGTAAAAGACCCGAAGACCTGATATAAAAAGTGAAGCTGAAAGCGGAAAAGGAAGTAATAAATATTGTAACAACACTGAAGGTTTTCTTTATTGTAGAGGGCTATATTGTTACACAAATTGCCCTTTCAATTAACTCACTGTATGAATTACTACAGAAATACATTCAATCTCTTGTTCAAGCTTTTCTCCTTTTCCTTTCAGACTTCAACCTTTTCCACATGATCGCTGTGGGGCTCAGCAGCTCCATTCTCGGCTGCCTGGTCACCCTGCTCGTCTATTCTTACTGCCAGCGCTACCAGCAGCAGTCTCACGACGCCACCGTCATCCACCCCATCTCCGCCGCGCCGCTCAACACCAGCATCACCAACCACATCAACAAACTGGACAAATACGACTCTGTGGAGGCCATTAAGGTGTGTGGACCGATTTGCTCGGGGTTTAACGCGGGTCACGCTTGACAGATGTGCAGATATGCCGAGGCTCAGCTTCAGTTCGCAGCATCTCCTTACTGTACGACTCAATCAATTAATGCCACACTTCCACTCTGAGGCAGCGAGCAGCAGTTCGCCTCTTCCCTCAGTGTCAGCTGTGATTAAATACACTTCTTACTGCATGACTGTCACTGTCACACCACCTCCTGTGTCGTGCTGACACTCTCTAGTTGTGTAACAGGTAGACAGATGTGTGCACATCCTTTCTCTGTGTGCTCCTCTGCTGTGTGTGTGTTTGTGTGTGTGTGTGTGTGTGTGTGTGTGTCAGCGCTTATTATACACTGCTTCATCCTAAAGTCCCAGTACAGTTAGCTGTAGTAAGTGGTAATCAGTGAGAAAGCCCCATGTTTGCACAGTTTGGATTAAGGTTAAGGTTCCTTAAGCACAGACCAAGGCTGTGGGAGGGAACTAAGGGTGTGAAGGGTGTTGCAGCACCTCCCTTGTGGATGCCAGAGAAAATGCATGTCCAAACTCACAGTTAATAAAAGCATTAGTGCTGCGTCTGTTTAAATCTTAATAATATTTTGATGTTAATGAGTTTTGTAAATGTAGTGGCTCATATAAACCAGGACTGTTTTGCACATGTGGGAAAATTATACAACCACTTAAAACAATGTTTTTTTTTTCTAAACATGTTTTGGGCGGAAGTGCTTGTGTTGCTTAGCGCTGTTTGTTCTTCCACTTGTGATTCGCTAAAGCATCCAGTTCAAACATACAGTTTCCTAAACGTTAGTCATGGGTAACAAGAGATTTTGTGGATGGACACAACAATAAGTAGAGGAAAATATATATATGAAGCATTTTGAGCATCGTCCTCTGGCATTGTGAACCTACAGCTGATTAGCATCCTCCACCAGCAGGGGACACAGAAAAGTTGAGGCTTCGGCTAAAAACTATGACCTTACAGCCCTACGGTCAAATGTTTTTCCATTTTATTGATGGGAAACTGAAAGTCTAACAACTTTTTTCTGATTTTGTCCCACGCTTTGACTTTGCTGTCAATGAACTATGAATTATTATACAGGAACAGAGAAAAACTGAGTTTGTTTGGGGTTTTTTTTCTCTTTGTATTTGGAAAAAGCAAGTTCAGACTTGGGGCATTTTGTCTTGTTACTGTCAACACGATTACTGCTTAAATTAAAGCAATAATAATAATAATAATAGTCATCACAGCTGCAAATTAATGAGGTTTCCAACCCACCAAATAGTTCTGAATGTTGTGTGGTTACATTTTATAAATATTGTTAGTTCAGAACATGCTTCTTCATTTAATTCCTGTATTCAGATACACAACATGCACTACCAGTTTGTGTTTTATATATTCAATACTTTTAATATTTTTTATACGGGTGTTTAAGGTCATACAAATACCCACACCCAAATTCACACAGCGCCCCCCTCCTCCCACGGCGATAGCGGCAACAGATTTATCAGAGACGGAGAACCTGATCCAGATCCTCTCGTGGTACAAACAGCCTTTTATTTACTGAACCGTCAGGCCTGGTCTGGTGATTACCGCTTCGCTTCGCACGAGCTGGGTTTTCACTTTGTTACAAAACGGTTTCAGCTGCTTTAACAAGCTGTGCATTTTCAGTCAGTAAATCTGTTACAGTAATTTTAGTCCAAGAAAAAGACAAAATTGCTTAGATTTGTATCACCTTTTTTTTTTAAGACCTCACTCCTGAGAGCAGAGCGCAGGAGGTAAACTGACAGGTTGTTATTGGTCTCTTAAGTCTTCTAGTGAGACGTCTGGATAAAAGATTTTCTAATTTTGTGAAAAAATATTATTAAGAAAAGCATTACTTATTACTTATTTTTGCTGACAAATTACTGCTTTAACACACGTCAAGCTGTTCCCTCTAAGGGCTGGCGAGCAGTTCACAGTTTTAACGGTGACAGAATTTGTCGCAGTCTTTTTAAATAATTTGTCTTGAACTTCAGATAGAGCTTTTTTGAATTATGACAGACCTATTCAATTTTATTGTACCTTATTTTGCAGCTTTGCTCATATATATTTTCTTTTCAAACTGTGGGATTGATTGATGCCAAACGACAGAAGAGGTTTAAAAACAAAGAACAAACATGAGGTTTTCTAAAGACTTTTTGGAGAAACAGTATATGTTGCTATTAACCTGATCAAAAATGAACAGATTGCACTAATAAAACAAAACAAAAACAAAATAAAAGCACTGTTGTTCTATAGATCTTCCACAGTAACTTTACTCACAATAATTACCTGCAGGATCTGCAGTATTGCATGTAGAACAAGTCAAGAAAGAACAACATTTTGGCACAGAAAGCTTTTTGTTTCCTCTTATTAGCCCATTTTGCAGCTTAAGTACTATTAATCATGTTTTAATGAGCTCTGGCTGCATGAAGGTCAACAGTCCATGTAGAGTCCAAATGAGGCTAAACTCAGGAACCTGTGACGGACAAAATTCAAGCCTTTAACCAGCCTTTCTTTGCTCGTCTACGATCGAGCAGTTCAACGAGTTAAAGCGGAACATATCCGGACCTTATTAACCGCTTCAATGGGATGTTTCACCTTTTGTGCACACTTAACCCAGTTTTAGCAGACTGGTGGAGTCAGTCCCAGTCAGAGCAGCAACAGCCAGAAATCTGTCAAGTAAAGTTGAAAAAATTGGCTGCTTTTAATAGCTGATTTAAAGGAGGGGCTTATTGAACGGACTAGTAGAAATTTTCTGTGTTGTTAAAATATGGACAAAACTACTGTTTCTGATTTTTTTTCAAAAAGCCTATGTAAAATGTTAATAAAGTGCAATACCACTTATAGCCACTAGGGGCCATGTTCAAAACGTCTGGGCTTCCAGCTTGGTTGATGTATTTATGTAAAATTAACTCCCTTTTAACAGTTTGCTTTCTGTTTTTATTTTGATTATTAAATAAATTCAGTATTAGGCCTCACAGCCATGTATTTGTGTACATAAAAAGCCAAATATAACTTCCTGTCTCCTCCTATTTGCCCAAATATGATTATTTAATAAGTCTGTCAGGTGTATCTCACTCTACAAGTTACTTTAGGATGTACAGTCTAAGAGGAAGTGATTGCTATCAAAGACTGAGTGTTGTATCATTTGTGTAACTACCTTGATCTTTGTTCACAAAACTGCTTCACAGATGTAAAAATGTTTTGTGGAGCCGTCACATTCTGAGCAGCTCCTTTGGCTCGGAGCGAAACTCCTCCAAATGTAATTTCTTTGAGGGAAAAGGAGGGTTCATCTGTCACGCAATTAGAGTCAGGAGCATGGAGCGTAATTCAGTTAGGGCCGTTGCAGATCGAGGCAGATATAAATACAGACAGTCAGTGTGGAAATACAAAAGGAGGTGCAAGACAAATGAGGACTGAGACGTTCTCAATCCAAGCAACCTTATGTTGGTGCGAATTTTCAACTAATAGAGGTGCAGAACCATAAGATGCCTCTTTTAATGTTCATAGGAGAGAAAGATGAACACTGATGCTTTGTTTTTAAGAATGTTTAGTTCAGGCATCATTAGTCTTTATCGTTATGAACACCTTTATCCACGTTTCTTAGAGGATTTCCAGCTGCTTAGTTTATGATCAGAAATATAGAGCTCTGTCTAATTGTAGTTTAATGTGCATTTGAACTTCTAAGCCTCCTTTTAGACAGAATGTGACTTTAGCATTTCTCTGAGGATGATTCTTGCCCGTTCCTCTCCTTCCTGCAGCCAGATGTGTCGGTCCTCTTGCCTCTGGACGACCCTGCCATGCACCAGCCTCTCTCTGCTAACATGGGGGTGTCTATGCGTGGACTGGAGATTTTCTACTAACCTCTGACCTCTACAACATCCCCACCTCTCGACCCCTAACCCAACAACTCTTTGACCCCAGCCAGTACTACTTCCTCTTCCCCCATCGTGCCCTGCCCTTCCACTTCCTGTGGCACTTCCTGTGTGTGGCAGGTTGGAGTACAGACCTCTAGTTTCTCTTTTTCTGCTCAGACCCCCTTCATCCTTCCATCACGACTGACTCCCTTCTCCCTCCCAGCTTGCGAGAAGGCAGTGTATCCCTCCCTCCCTTTTTGTTCTCTTTTAAACATTTGCATGTTTTTTGATGTTTGTCCTTCATGTTTTGTTCAATCAGTTAATTTGATGAGTGAAGAAGGAGAACTCATTGTGTTCTTGGCTTATTAACCTCCTCTGTTTCCTCTCTGTCACTAATGGTGCTCAATTGTTACAGCAGATTCTGCCTACTGCACCAAAAACTCAAACTTAATCATTCTTAAGCCAATTAAATATGTTTAAAGTAAGAAAAGGCAGAGTAGATGATGCTAACAAGCATCGCTGCACAGCTGTTTTAAAGCAGCCAAGGGCCCACCTGCAGAGATAGATAACTGTCTGCGGTGCTGCAGGAGAGCCGATTACTTTCCCTTTGTGTGCAAATCACATAATGGGAACGCAGCAGAACATATGAGTTTTTTGCTCAGCGCACTTGTTCCACATCAGCGTCAGTCGGAAGCATCCATCAGCTGTAAATGCAGCATCATCAAGTGTTCAATTATGCTGCCCCGAGGGACTCCCATCACACTCCTCCGCCACCACAGACTGAATATGAACCCGTCTCTATTTGGCAAATTGCTGATGTTATATTGAGCAGCGCGTCAGAAGCTCGTCCCATGTTTACCGTGTCATGCGGGGACAGAGAAGATGCCCCCATGGCTCTTCCTTATTGTTTAACAGAAATGTGACTCTCATTTGATCGATTTTTATGGCTTTGGTTGTCCCGGAGGAGCAACAATCCAGATCCATAAAAACTGCTGATGCTGGGTATTAGAGATGACAGAGGTGGACATTCGAATGTGCATTAGAATAATTTCGCCCCATGGTGACTTATCATTTTTCCAGCCTGTTTGCAAATGCTTTGACCTTGCTCTGTGAAATGTACATTTCATTCACCGAGCAGCCTCCCATTGATTTATGTTGCTCTTTTGGATTTACTTTTACCTTGCCATCTGGGCTGAATAATCACTTGATCCATGTGCTGCAAAAAATATATATAAATAAATACTGACTGCCTTCTATCCATTTCTTCTCTCCATGTATTTTTGCTTTCTTTTTATTTGCAGGCCTTCAACAAAAACAACCTGATTCTGGAGGAAAGAAACAAGTACTTCAACCCACAGCTTGCAGGGAAGACTTACACCAACGCATACTTCACCGACCTCAACACCTATGATGACTATTAACCCTAAACTCCATGCCACAGCGGAGACCCTTCCCTTGCCGTCCATTCTGACTGTAATCTTTTCTTTGTGCTTTGTATTGAGATTCGTGACACCATGCGTGGGACAGTCCCGCTTTCAGACTCAATGGCAGCTGGTATGTAATGAAAACACAAACACTTGCCAACAGAGGGAAAAGCCCGCTCTCTCTCTCAGGTGCCTTGGGGTACACTTGGAAAACTTAACATCTTGCTTAGACTCTACACTGAGAAACGGACCGCTGGATCTCCAGTGTGGACAACAAAAAGAATAAATTAAAAAAAAAGATACTGCTGGAAATGAGATTCCCTCCAACTTTCTTCGGATGCCTCTAAAACAGACATGTATTTGTAACGATGGGAAATAACCACAAATCGCTTTGCATGACTTCATCTGATTGTGTTTCCTCTGTTGTTCTGTTTTTTGTTTTTTTTTGCATGACCGATCGCATTCCAGGGGTTCCAGCGGCAGTTTTTGCTCTTCTTGGGTGTCAGATTAGTCTTGGAAGTAAAAAAAAAAAAAAAAAAATGAAAAAAAACAAAAAAAAAAACAAAAGCAGTGATAATGCCTGGCGGCGTTTAGCATTTACTGCGGCAGTAAACTCCAGATGGATCAATATCCACCCCCAGTTGTAGAATCAGGATGTAGATATTTGAAGTCTGTGGTCAAGATTGTCCATGTTTTCTTTTTTTTTTTTTTTTTTTTGCTTTTTGTTTGTTTAGCAGCTAGAAAAAAAATGAGCTATCAATGTAAATGTAACATTTTATTTTATTTTTCTCCTGTTTTTGTACAGAAAATTAGGTTAAATGCCTACATCTGTAGATTTTCTAAATACATTTATTCTGTGTCTCAAGTGTTTGAAGAACATGTTCTTTTAAAAAGAAAAAAGCAGTTTTATGTGTGCATTTTGGCAATTAATTGGGGAGTATTTCATCACATCATGTTAAGTCATTGTACCTTTTATATATTTTTTGTAAAAAAGGAAAAGAAAATATGTTTTTTGAATTTTGATAGTGTTCATTATTCCTTTGGTTTCAGAGTTGATGATGTATTTGTGAACAACATCGTCTATACAGATGGAGCACAGCAAGTACTGTTTTCTTGAATCCCACCCCATGAACTGTAATATTTCTTTCCAGAAACCCTTTAGGTCATTCATTGGTTCAGTTGCAGCTAACTCTTTTTATATGTTTGCTTGTGTTCAGTGCATAAATTAAAAATTGCTTCTTACAAGACAATGTGACGAGTTCAGATCTGATGGTGTGAAGCTTTGACTTACTGCAAATATGTTGAGTTTATGATTACAGATAACAATTAAAAGGCTAGCATTCATTCAAGGAATACATCATGCCCACTGCCTTTCATGTGAGAGGATTAAACTAAAATTTTGTGCTGAGAACAGATGGATTTATTGCCGTTTAGGTCAAACCTTGTAAATGACATTTTGCGCAGTCTCATGCAATATTGTGAGCTATTGCGAGATGTGTTACCCCTCAGAGACTGTGCTGAGGATGACTCTCAGCTTACTACCATACCACATTTAATTGAGTTATAGCCATTTTTGTATTGGCTTGATTGGATTGATTACTAAAATTTGTCCAGTGGTTCATAACATGTTATGTAAACAGACAGACACGGTGGACTCCAACCAAAGTTTAAACCTTTACTGATTCTTGCTCTGAAAACTTTGAGGAGTTTGATATTCCTAAAGCCAAACATTGTAAAACCACAACACACCAGCGCTTCATAAATCACCCAAAACCAAAGTAAACGACACTTTCCACCTGTTTTTAAAGGAGTTTTTTTTGTTTTGCTTTTTTTCAGCAGGGCCCTACAGTGACAAATGGCATCGACGGCAGCGGAAGGATACCTGAAGGATATAAATAGCGGATGGCGGTGTGGTAAAGGTGTTAGGGGTGCTGTCTAAAGTCCAACCTCTAATCTGTATGACGGGGTGTAATAACACACACCTCGCTGTTCTCCATCAACCTTCAACCTGACATCCCATCTGTGTGCAGAGGGTAATGGGGGGGGTGTTATTAATCACCCCGCTGTTTGGGCGCTCTGACTTCTAAGAATTAATCTCTTTACCTTGACTTCATTCTCGCTGTTTGAAAACGAAGCAGTGCAGCAGCAGACGCTCACAGGTGGTCGTGTTTGGCTCGGACTAAAGGACGGTAGGTTAAGCTGTGGATGTAACGGACTTTAATGGGTGTTAGAGGTTAGACGGCTGGAAATGTGTGCATTTCTCTGGAAGGTTGGCTCATCTTTTTTCTTTTTTTCTTTAACATTAACCTCACCAAAAACTGATTAACTAGATGTACAAACACACATCCCCAGCCAGCTTGTAGTACTGAAGGGGCTTTTGCTACTTTCGTGTTTTTGTGATTTTGCCAATACGATGAACTTTGCGGCGCTTTGTCAGTCAGACACATGACATTCCACTTTGACTGCAAGGTCAAAGATGATTACTGACTTTTGCCAAAGTGGCATTTGGGGACTACTGAAGTTCACGTCTAAAGGTCACAAAATGAGAGCTTGTGCACGTCAGAGTAAGTGCTCAACTTGTAGCCTTGTATCGAATGGTCAAAGAACAAGTGCATCCTTTTTGTTTTGTTTTGTTTTTATCAATCAAATGCCCACAGTTCAGTGCAAAAATACCTTTTCTTTATCTAGTCATGACACACTTTTTCCCCTTAAAGTAACAGTCCATCAATTTTTGTTTATCTTCTATAAGTAAATGATTTAAACTTAACATAATGATAATGAAAATAACATTAAGCTTTATTTCAGTGCAACACCTGCATGAGATGAACCTTAATCTGTAATGCATTGAAAACTTTTAAAAAACTCAACATCATGACCTTTGAATCTGACAACTCAACCCAAATAACCTCCAATATACCAATAAACTTTTGAATTTTAATGTTTTAAAATAAAGACGCCTCTAGATTAATTGTGTTTTAGACCACTAGCGAAAAATCTGTCGGCGCCCCAATTAATGTGAGCTGGGCTGTGATTGATGCTAATTAGAAAACTCTGCAACACCAAACAAAGGGGAAAATGGCAAACGTGACAGTCAGTATTGACCACTGCCATGAAGGCAGGTGTTCACGTAATTTGTTTGTTAGCAAAATACCTCAGGAATTTTGATGTAACTCTCAGAACGTAATCATCGGATCTACAAGGGATTTACTTTTAAAGTCAGACAGAATAAACAGATATCAAACAGATAAATGGCTATAACTCAGACAGTTTTACAAATACTGAGCTAAACTTTGGTGTGGTAGTAGCTAAGAGTCACCCCCAACACATACTTTGATTGCTAACAGATAAGACAAGATTGTTGTTTAAAATTTTGTTATGCAAGGCGGCAGCGGATGTGCATTTCTTCAAGAAATGCAAGTTTCAACTAGTGCTGAATAAAAACGCCCACACTGAGAATGATGCCAATTCAGATATCAGCAACTTTAAAAAGCCCGCATTAAGATTCGGATGTGCCTTGAAACAGGACTAGTTTTTATCCAAAAATGATTTAGGCCTTTTTGTTCGGGGACCATTCAGGAGCGGTACTAATTAGCAGCCTGTACACACAGGCCTCTGAGTGGCAAACTAGGTGAGTGAGTGAGATTGTTTCTGTCAGGCAGGTAACAGAGCGTGAACGACTCATTAAACACCTCTTTTTCCTCCATTTTTTTTTCTCATTCACATGGATCAACGTGCTTTAGGCTGGGCTTTTAGCACTTCCTTGAGCAGAATCCTCACCTTGTTAGCACTGAAATCATCAGAGCTAACTGTGCTCGTCGTGTCCCCAAATCGTGTCCACGGACAACATGTGGACACTGAAGCAGCGGTTAGGTTAATGCTGAGAGACGTAGGAGTTGTAGCTGATGCGGAAATGTATTTTTAGTCAGAAAAACCACTACTAAATGTTAGATGGAGCGTGGAATTTGTATGAATTTGGAGGAATAATAGAAGGAGATGATGACTGAGCAGCCCTGGGCAATTGAAGACCTCTGTGGAGTTTATGAGCTGTCATGAAATATTGTGATTTTTCAAGTTGTTTTCGCAGCAGAGAAATAATAGAAACTACCCGAGCCTGGCAGGAAATCTTTGTGTGAGGAAGGGGGATTACAATTAGCGCGACATGCTGTAGTTTTCACATCATACTGACCATTTCTCTTCAACTGACACCAAGGAAGCTTTAACACTTTATTTGTTCTTATTGTCAGGCTTGAATATGGGATTAGATTTGTGCCAAATACATAAAAAAATTAATAAAAAGGTCTGACAGAGAATAAACCACAACTAGAAAATCTGCATTTTCTGTGAAAATGCTATGAATGACATTTCTGAAGAAGCTGAAACTGACTTGTTACAGCTAAAAGAAGCAAAACATTAGCTAAAAGCTAAAATAGCCAAATGATAGCTAAAAGTAGTATAGGGTAACTAAAAGCTGAAAGTATCAAACATGCTAGCTATAAGCTAAATGAAACAAAAAAGCTGGCTAAAAGCTAAAAATAGCAAAAGGTTATATAAAAAGGTGAAATGATAGCTAAGAGTTAGAAGTTGCAAACAGCTACTTTAAAGCTAAAAATGGCAGAATAGTAGCTAAAAGCTGCAAACACATAGCTAAAGTATCAAAAGGGTAGTTAGAAGGTAAAAGTAGCCAAAGAATAAAGTATAAAATACCCATTAGCAAAACCAAAACATGACTTTCAGAGTAAAAGCTTAAAATTAAAGTAGACTTAATTTTAAACTTAAACCAAACAGCTGTCAATCTAATAAAAGCTCAATAATTTATATAACTGTTTTTTATGTACTTATTTATGTATTTTTTTCTAAATATAGTGTTTTACTTTTGCCTTTTTTCATTACTTTATTTTCTGTAAGACTTGTATTTTTTATTGTAATGGCACAAATTTAATGCTACACTGACAGAAATTGACTGACACAAATATACTTTAACTCTCTGGTGGAGTATTAAAGCATCCAGTGAAGACTTTTTTGCCTCTCTTTGCTTGTAGTTTTGAAGCAAACATTCCCTAATGCAGCCTCATTTCAGATAAACATTACTATGTACTAAAAGCAAACAGATTCTTCAAAGCTGCTCTAATCTCCAAAGCGCACCGGCTGCCATGCTTTCAGAAAGGTGTTTTGTATTTCTGTGGCATCTTCAAGAAAAATTGTGTTTTGCGACTGATACTACAAATCCTGCATTTTGTTGGTGTCAGGAAAGCACAGCAGTGTTTTTTTTTTTCTTCTCCTTCTTCTTCTTCTTTCTCATTTCTCACAGGAGGAAGCACAACTTCCAGCAGCGCTCGCTTAGCCAGATATGTGGGGGCTGATAGGAAGCTGGCACGACTCTCCCGGTTCAGTTATGCCAGACTGAGCGATGAATGTCACCACAGGCTCTAATGCCAGTTGAGAGATGCCACCAGAGATTCCTCACCGAGACATCTGGACTCCCAGGTGCCCGTCCAGGTCCCAGCTCCAGGAAGTCCCGACGAGTGCCAAGAGTCTCCCCGACAAAGCCAAGCCCGCCGAGGTTTATCGGCTCCACCGCAGCCCTTCATGAGCCCATTCACCTCTATCAAAGATGGTATTAAAGTAACAA
This sequence comes from Kryptolebias marmoratus, assembly GCF_001649575.2. Taxonomy (NCBI): domain Eukaryota; kingdom Metazoa; phylum Chordata; class Actinopteri; order Cyprinodontiformes; family Rivulidae; genus Kryptolebias; species Kryptolebias marmoratus. Next base: position 18,240,940 of record NC_051450.1, read on the forward strand.
GCCAAGATGGCGGATATTGCTGTGCTCCAATTACCCACCATGTCTCCTCCATCTTCCCCTGCCAGCTTCTCAACAAACCCTGATTCTCCTCAGCGGGCCCAGCTGCTCTGGCTCCGCTCTGCTTCCTCTGTGTGTGCACAGAGGGGCGAACCTTTCAGAACAGAGGGGCTCTGTCAGCGCTTCACTCACAGGGGCTATTGATGACCGCCGTGCTGCTGAACTGGTCTTATCAGCGGGGCAAAGGTGTCTCTCCTGAAGACCAGACGCACCGATTTCCAACGAACAGTAGCAGAGCTGCAGCCAAACCTTTTTGGTCGTCACAATATTCCAGCTTAAAATCATTTTAGTAATTATAATATGCTAATATTATTGGCATCTTTAACAAAATAAACAGCTACCGTTATGTTTGATGCAATAGGATGTCATAAAACAAGAAGAAATTAGCTATTTAATTAATAAGTCTCATTTTTTCCACATGTGACACTAAAGAACATTAGTGATATTGTCATATTTTTACATAGATAAATCATTCTGTGTGATTAATTGTGCTGTTTATCTTATAATATGGGGATTTTCTGCTCGTGGTGTTATGAAATCATACAGAGACGCCAGAGAAACTTCTGTACGCAGGAGATAAGGCTGAAAACCAATATCTTCAGGCTCTTAGGCAGCCTTGCATTAAAAACCTCTAATTCTGTAGTAAAAATTCCTGCAACTTGAGGAGGGAAATCACTACCAGTAAACAAAGTTCATGCCAACATTTACAAATACGAGATGAGACTCTAACCACAGAAGAGTAATAAAAGGCACTCCTTCAGTGAATGCATATCGCCCGCCACCTTTAAACTAAAATTAATTTATGATAAGAGAGATGCTGTTTTGATCAAGCCTTGTAAATGATGTTACGCACAATCCAACGTCAGATTGTGAGATCTTGCAAGAGGTGTCAGAGTAAGAGTAGGGGATGACTCAGCTACTACCACGGCATATCATCTCAATATCTGTCTAGCTGACTTAAGCCAGCCTTATTTAAATGTTAATAGAATTTACATGATTTAATTTGGTTTGAACATACATAGGAATATACAAAAATAATCACAAAAGTAGACAAAACTACACTACAGCATAGCTCCAAATTGCTAATTTAGTTCATATTCGTAAATAAACCCACCCCATCTTCATGACTTCTTAGTATTTATTAGCTTCCTTATTAATTTAAACCATCCTTAATTACAATAATCAACATATTTTTAATTACACAGAATATACACATGTAAAACACACACTGTCTCATTATTCTGTCTGTACAAACTCTGATGTACATCCAGAGTTTCACTGGTCGATGAGATATTTTGCTAACAGAGACACAAGTAAAAAGGTCATCCGCGTTAGTTTTTGTCTGTTATTGTGTTTGTGACCTGCAGTTCAGCTCTTCTCCCGTTTGAGTTACCTCTCAAGGTCATCTCCTTCATCTTTTTGCAGAAAAGTGAGGGAAAATAAAACTCTGTTACCTCAATAAATAGAACTACAAGCAAAAAAAAAGTTACTTTAGGAAGGTTTTCATTCAAATGTTTTATTTTGTAAGAAAGAAAAAACAAGTGGCGTTTACAATAAAACTATTTCATGCAGAAATTTGAAGTCTTGCAATCCATTGTAATCACAAACCAAATATCATAATTAGTATATTTGCACCTTTCTGGCTTTTCTGACAACTTGAATTATTTGAGGCATGAGTTTCTCTCACGAACAACATTGTTCTTCATCAATCAGGATCCAACCTTCTCATATTTCAGGTGACAGCGCGTTTCTGCAGGGCGGCATTTTGTCGCAGACACCATTTCTGCTTTAAATTTACGCCGCAGATTTTCATTCAGATTCAGATTCGGGACTGCTCACCGGCCCAGTTATCAATCTGGAATGCCGTTTGTCACGTAAAGTTGCTCCCTGGCACAAAAAAAATCCATCATCATTCAAACCCCCCCCAAAAAAATGCTTCAGCACCAACAAATACACTTTTGGTGCATTTACTGCACAGGTGCACATCAGGATGGCAGGTAATTTCTGTCATTTTGCTGGTCTTATGATTCAAACCCATTTTTTTGTAAGAAAGCTGTCTTTAGGCACTCATCTCTATGCTTCATTTGAGATTCTTTCTATCACCTGCCTCAGAAAGACGAAGGCAAACGGTTTGTATTTATATTGCTTTCCTCATTGGTTTTATTTACTACCAAAAGAAGAACCTCAAACTTTTCCCTGATATCAGTAATTCTCATTATTTGTCATTAAACAAGCACACTTTGAGACTTGAGTTGCAAACCCCTTTTAAAAATCCCCCTGTTGAAGTTTAGTTAGTGGAGTTTTCTTCTCAGATTCTATCTTTGATTAATAAAATAAGAATGTTTTTGGTCTGCACCTTTACAGCAATGGGCAAAAAAAAAGAAATCCGAGCCACAATGTTAATGACATTTATTATATAGCTCATTCTCTTTCACATGTTTTGTAAAATATGGAGGTTAAAGACTAAATATGGGTGTGGATCCTGCAAAGTCTGAGCTCGCACAGCCTAATAAAAACTGCCATAAAAGAAAAAATAAAGAAGTATTTTAAAGCATGACAACAATGACTGAATAAAATACTAACTTGTAAAAGCTACAAGGCAGTGGAAGTTATCAAAACTGATTCTTTTCTATTAAACTCCTAACAACCATACAGGATGACTGTAAAGGAAAGAGAGGTTTCTCATAAAAAACGGACTCATATTTCACTGAAAAACATTGCAGTTATTAAGGCAGAATAATGCCCACATGCCTGTGAATGAGGAAACTGTTTATTGCCGTTCACAGAAGAAAAAAGCAATTCTCCAGCGCAGCTATAAATCATCTGCTCAGAACATTTGCGGCAGATGTGTCGTTTCTTCTCTGTGTGCGCTCGCTTCGGACGGTCACTGTTCCCCGTGCTTTTATTCGAAGTACAATACAACAAAGTCTTTTGAAATGATGTTTTCACTTTTATTACCATCATGTCTTTGGTGCAACTGACACTAAATTTTTACAATGTACATGTTTTTACTCTTTATTTGAGCTGCCAGGTGGGGAATCTACACATTCACAGAGTAAATGGCTGCTGTTTGCAGCTGCTCAGATAAAAGGTGTATTATCTAATAATAAAATTATATTAGTCTGAAGAGGAACTGTCTAATATTATAAGCCATCACTGTCTGCTTGTGCAAGGCAAACATGATGGGAAAACAAAAATAACAGCCTGAGAGCGTTTCAAACTGCTAATAATTTTGTTCAAATGCACACAGCAGCGAGGAACTGAACAAAAGGTGCAGCTAAAGGCTTTAAACTTGAAGAAAGTGTCAGAGAACATATTGGAGATGAACAGTTTCAGCTTTTATCCTTTGAAGGTTCTGATTTTATCCTCAGAAACCTGCAGTCGTGTCAAACTTTCACATAAAGAGTAAAACCAACTCCAAACATCTTCAATGAGCTCAAACGTCCACACCAGTTTGAATCAATCGTTCTAATGCACAGCATCGACCTAAGAGCCCAGACCATGATATAGTCACCACCATGCTTTACAATTGGGAGAAGGTTCTTCATTCTGGAACTCAGTTTTTCTCTCATCTGTCCCAAAAATGTTTGTTCCTCTGAAGGCAAAGGCAATAATGTTGCTGCCCGTGTTTGTAAGTGTTCACATTGTTAAAGATTTCTCATGAACCTGTGGACAGATTTTAATGGAGCTCTCAAAATGTGTCAGGATTTGGCTACCTTTACATTTATTTTCTGTTTTATTTCTTGTTCATATTTCCTCTGCCTCAACCACCCACACCTGTCCCTTGTTTGTAATCAGTCTCCTGTGTTCATTTTGCAATCACCCTCTGCCTTTAAAACTCGGTCTTCTTCCTCATTTACTCGCTGGTTCAGTTTCGCTCTCATGTGCTGTCTTTGCAACCTTGGAGTTTTTAAGTTTTTTTTATTTAGTTTTAGTTGCTGCCACGTCAGCCTTTTGTTTTGTTTTGGTATTTAATAAATTAGTTTGTCTTTTGGAGCTCTCTGTCTGCATTTGGGTTCAAACCATCCACCAACCACTGTAAGATGAACACCCCGGCTAATAGTCTTTAACAAACACAAAAATAGCCATAACTAAGTCAATTTTGCAGTTCTTGAGCTAAAATTTGGTGTGTAGGTAGCTGAGAATCACCCTCAACACATACTTGAAGCACTAACAGATCATGTGACATCTTGCAATATCACCTAAGACCAGAAGCCCTTAACAACATAAGATGATCTCCATTTAAAACTCTGCTATGAAAGACGGTGGGCGATAGGCATTCCTTTAACGATTCACGGCAAAATATGACCAACATTTTATATATTTCATACTCACACTTTTGCATAGTTTAAACCAGTCATTGCACGGACTGTAGCTTTAATAGGACTTTTTTTTTTTTTACTGCTCCTGCATCAAAGTGGGAGGTTGTTGTTTTTTTGTTGGTGGGAAACCATCTGCGATGCAGCTGTAATTAGTCCAAACAACAAACCAGTAGTGATCAAACAAAACAACAGACCTGTATGGTTATCAGACTGCTTCTGTGCATCTGACCTGATGTGTTTTTAAAAAAGCATCAGCGCTGTTGCAGGCAGGGAGTTTAGGGCACCGCAGAGACAAACACTATAAAATTATCCAGCAGTTCTCGTTTATGCGGCTAGTTATGGGCCTTGAACTTATGGTGCGGAGTCGTTTAATTTGAAGTTCTCTTATTTGGATTCTTGTTAATTTGGGAAAGTTCGGCGTGTGTTTGTGTGTGAAAGCATGCAGAGCCAATAAATATGGGAAAAGGAAATAGATTCTGGCCCACACTGTGTCAGACATTAGCTTTTAATGACTCAATTTCTGTAAGATATAAATGTTTTTATTATAATCTTAACATTATATGGCTTACAGTATATTTAGAGCCACAACAGTTATGTTGGGTTGTATTTGATGATGGACTGGCAGGAAAATATAGTGTAACTAAGTAGACTGGATGGAGTAACAGCTGAAGAATGAAATATTATCACCCTAATGCCTGAAAATGTGGCACTTATTGTGTAAAACTGTAAAAAAAAAGTATTTTGGAGTCAACTTAATTCACGATGACCACCACAGCTAATTAACCTTACCAAACAAAGAAAAACAGCTATAATGCAGTCAGTTTTACCAATTTTAAGCAAAAATTTGAAGTGGCAGAAGCTGAAACTTATTTAACATACATGCTTCTAGCTCTGCTTGTTGTGCAGGATCTGTTTCACCAACATTTCCTTAAGTTCTGTCACTTTTCTGCTCAGTTTTTACTTGTGCTGGCTTCAGTTTTTTCATTAAATTCATTAAGAAATCCAGTTTATTTTAGATTTTTCTCTCAGTGTGATCATTAAATGTATCAGCTGCAACTCGACAACTGTGAAAAAGCTTCCAGCTGAAAGTTTTTTTTGTTCAAACCCTGATGAAAAAAAAAAGTATTTGTCTGTAATCTTCAAAAATAAACATTCTGCTAACTATGAGCATTTGCTTTTGTCTGTTTGGTCATCAGCTTCAAGATCTGCCCCTTTATTGTCTTTAAGAAGTGGGCCATGAACATTTTTAGCTCCATGGACCATCTATGTTACACAGCAGGAACAGAAGAGGCACCTGAACTACTGAAATTCTCAGTTTGAAGCACAACTGAGAAGGAGTTTAAAAGAATTTTTGCTTTCATGTAAGGAATGTTACAGGTGTTCTGCGGAGAACAAAAGATTTGTGTAGAAAGAAAAACAGCATGAGCTTTTATCTGTAGTTGAACTGTTTTCTTGAAACAGGTGAATGTTTAGTAATTTAAAAAACAGTTATGAAAAAGGTTTAAAAGATTTATTTCTACTGGGCAGTTATTGGTTTGTACCCAAAAGTGCAGAGCAGCAGGCAGGCAGATTGAAATCCAAAAACAAAAACAAAAAAAAAAACTGGATTTTATTAAATACCCAAACCCCACGACTGACTTGGAGCGTCACATATGAAGAGCTGCCAGTGAGTCGGAGCCCGGCAGAAACGGGTCAGGGTGATTACTGATTGAGAACAGCTGGGATGATTACAGACGGTCGGCAGGTGTGAGCGGCAGGTGAAACAGACAAGTACAACTGCCAGGAGGAACAGGTAACAGAAAGAAACCCTGACAGCTAAGAGCTGAAAACACTGGCAGACATGACCTGAATATACTACAAAGAATAAAAACAGGGGGGAGAAAACACCATGAAACCTCAAAGCTGAGGCATTTTGATTCATTTGGGATAAATCTGACTTTAACCCGAGCGTTTATCAAAATGGATGATAGTGCTCAGCGATATTAAATAACTTTTGTTCTTTTATCAGAAATATTAGCTGGGGTGAAGTTTCCTTTTACATTTGTTTAAACATGATTAAATGATCATGAAGTTCCTGCCAGCAGCCAGTTAGCTTTGCTTAACTAAAGGATCTGTAACCGAGCCCAGCAGCCTGGTTCTGTTTGACACATGGTTCCAAAAATGACAAATAATTTTCCATTTCATCTGTTTATTTCAGCACAGAAACTAAATTATATATATCTAAAAAAAAGAAAACAGGTATTTTTGGAAATCATTTGAAAGTGAAATGCCAACAAGTCCCTATTTTCCCCTGAAACTTTATTTTAAACTAAGCTAATGAGCCTAAAGGGATAGTTCAGATCTTTTAAATTGGGGTTCTGTGAAAAGCTTATGAGCAATAATGTCTTACCTGTTGTAGACAGCCTTTTGAACCTCCTCAGTTTGAACACAGAGTTTAATTCTGACTTTACGCCTACCAGGGTAGATTGGTACCATTTAGCACTGCTTTTGCATTACAAGGTTATTCTGGCAGAGATATTATGATGTTCCTGCTGTAATCCAAATATGACAGTGGTGGAAAGGTTTTTGAGACGACAAAATCCACTCCTGGTCAGATTTAACCTCTATTTCAACAAACTGAGGTTGTTCAAAAAGCTATCCACAACATCAAAGGTATTGATTATTCATAACCTTTCCACAGAACCCTTCTTTAAGAAAACTCCCTCTTCAACGTATCATTCGAACGGCATCGTTCTTATCTGGCAATCGACAAAAGTGTCCTGTTTTTAATCTTTGGTGGCCAGTCTAAAATTAGCACAGCTTTTGTTCATTTTTCAAAGGTTGTTGGAGGTGTAACCAATAAAACAAGATCTTATCCTGGAAATTGCCTTGGCAGTGCTGACAGTAAATTAAAGTCTGGTGCTCAGGTCTGAGAAAATGTGCTGTGGTTCTGCCAGCGCTTGTCCAAACACAGCTGACAGCAAACTCAACAGCACTCTGCTGTAACTAAATCCAGCCCTTTTCCCGGCGCTGTAAAACGGCTTACACGTCAATTTTTATTATTATTTCAGTTTGGAAATGTGATGCAATTTGATATTTCCAGGAGTCATCTCGTCCCAACCAGCTCCTCCTTCAACATCATTGTGTGAATGCTTTTAAGCATTCACACCATTGTTTTCCTGTTTCTCTTTAT